>NW_013673216.1:18817-28820 GCF_000517525.1 Limulus polyphemus
CACCGGCAATTCTTGGACTACTCTTTTACAAACGAATAGCGTGGGATTGACCGTCACATTATAATGCCCCCACGACTGGAAAGGTGAGCATGTTTGATGGACGGGGGATTCGAACCCGCGATCCGCAGATTGTGAATCGAGCTCCCTAACCACCAACCTGGCCGTGCCGGACCTGTTTGTGTACAACATTAAATACATGGAAAATGTACTCTCCGTTATTTAACGCACGTCTCCCGGTGGGTTAGCGGTAAGTTTATGGATTTACAACGCTAAAATCCGGGGTTTGATTCCCTACGGCGGACAGAGCACAGACAGCTAATTGTGTAGCTTTGCACTAAGAAAACAAATTGTTTTTACATCTCTTCTGATTTCGATAGGACCCTCCCACAACCCTTCAAAAAAAAAATAAAAAATCAGCGCTCTAACGGCGTGTGGCATAACCATTTACAATTAATATTCCCTACCCTTGTTGTACCTTAGGGAAAGGATGAGACATGGGCTTGTCCTACAGTCGCCATTAAGTAGCCCTAGTTTTATTCCAAAGTTCCCTCGTATTGTTTCGTAGAAACCCCGAGTTCTGATAATAATTTACTGTTACGAAACTCTGACTGGTGTGATTTGGAGCGCATCTAGCGGGCTTCGCACTTGAGCGAGCTTAAAGGTTAAACAGGTGTGCTGGAGACAATCGGTCGACTAGTCGAGAGGGCTTTCAATGATAACAATGTGTAATGAGAAATTCAAGATAATGTTCCGCCGAAGACTTTTAGTAAAACGTTCTTCACTTGGTATTAAATTGCCTATCATGAAAGCACGTGAATATGCCGTAATTCACGTAATCAAGAAATAAACACGTATGAAGGAGAGTTATTATGGATAATATTAGCAGGCTATAAAATCTACGCTATGTAAGGGCGTATTTTTCGCGTATAAAATTTTATTTTATTTTAATCGTGTAAGTAAAACAATTGGATTGGTCCTAAAACAAACCCTCATTTGTCATGGTTTCATTATTTAATGAACAACACATGTTTTGACACAATTTTAGCTAATTCAAGTGAGTATTTTCTTGTTTTTGTCTGTGTGTGTGTGGCAAGAGTCATTTTGGATTTACTTAACACGTGGATTTCTAAAGTAACAATATGGTAATTAAGGTAACAGAATAAATGTTTTTGTTGCTAACAAATGAGGAATCCTTAGGAAGTCTTCGTCATAATACACCAGTGATATTTTTTTTATAACACAGAATTTTGTCAAATAAATTCTATACAACAAAAACTGGGTTAAAGTGCAACATGAAGATTAAAAATGCTTTGTTTTTAAGAAGGATTAGAAGAGACTAAAATTTAAAACTGGTTTAAAGTTCAACATGAAGATTAAAAGTGCTTTGTTTTTAAGAAGGATTAGAAGAGACTAAAATTTAAAACTGGGTTAAAATTCAACATGAAGATTAAAAGTGCTTTGTTTTTAAGAAGGATTAGAAGAGACTAAAATTCAAAACTGGGTTAAAGTTCAACATGGAGATTAAAAGTGCTTTGTTTTTGTTTAAGAAGGATTAGAAGAGACTAAAATTCAAAACTGGGTTAAAGTTCAACATGAAGATTAAAAGTGCTTTGTTTTTAAGGATTAGAAGAGACTAAAATTCAAAACTGGGTTAAAGTTCAACATGAAGATTAAAAGTGCTTTGTTTTTTAAAGTTCATTGTCCAGATTACAAGTTCAGAGTATCACTGAAAATATCAGTGACTTTTATAAATTTGAAATTTGCAATTTAGTGAGTTTTTCAACCAATCAAGTACGTAAAGAAAGGCAATTAACACGAACTTACAGAAGACCGGTATATGTTATATTGATTTAGAGTCAAAGCAAAAACTTTGAAATCTTAATTTTAAGGTCTCGTGTCATTGGCGTAAGCAGAGGAAATTTATCACGTGCCACTTCTGTTTATTACATTCAAATTAATCGTAAGCAGAGGAAATTTATCATGAACTTACGTGTCACTTCTGTTTATTACATTCAACTTAATTGTAAGCAGAGGAAATTTATCATGAACTTACGTGTCACTTCTGTTTATTACATTCAACTTAATTGTAAGCAGAGGAAATTTATCATGAACTTACGTGTCACTTCTGTTTATTACATTCAAATTAATCGTAAAAGAGGAAATTTGTCATGAACTTACGTGTCACTTCTGTTTATTACATTCAACTTAATTGTAAGCAGAGGAAATGTGTCATGAACTTACGTGTCACTTCTGTTTATTACATTTAACTTAATTGTAAGCAGAGGAAATTTATCATGAACTTACGTGTCACTTCTGTTTATTACATTCAAATTAATCTTAAGAAGAATAAATTTGTCATGAACTTACGTGTCACTTCTGTTTATTACATTCAACTTAATCGTAAGAAGAGGAAATTTGTCATAAACTTACGTGTCACTTCTGTTTATTACATTCAACTTAATCGTAAGAAGAGGAAATTTGTCATAAACTTACGTGTTACTTTTGTTTATTACATTCAAATTAATCGTAAGAAGAAGAAATTTGTCATGAACTTACGTGTCACTTCTGTTTATTACATTCAAATTAATCGTAAGAAGAAGAAATTTGTCATGAACTTACGTGTCACTTCTGTTTATTACATTCAAATTAATCGTAAGAAGAAGAAATTTGTCATGAACTTACGTGTTACTTTTGTTTATTACATTCAAATTAATCGTAAGAAGAAGAAATTTGTCATGAACTTACGTGTCACTTCTGTTTATTACACTCAAATTAATCGTAAGAAGAGGAAATTTATCATGAACTTACGTGTCACTTCTGTTTATTACATTCAACTTAATCGTAAGCAGAGGAAATTTGTCATGAACTTACGTGTTACTTCTGTTTATTACATTCAACTTAATCGTAAGAAGAAGAAATTTATCATGAACTTACGTGTTACTTTTGTTTATTACATTCAAATTAATCGTAAGAAGAAGAAATTTGTCATGAACTTACGTGTCACTTCTGTTTATTACACTCAAATTAATCGTAAGAAGAGGAAATTTACCATGAACTTACGTGTCACTTCTGTTTATTACATTCAACTTAATCGTAAGCAGAGGAAATTTGTCATGAACTTACGTGTCACTTCTGTTTATTACATTCAACTTAATCGTAAGAAGAGGAAATTTGTCATGAACTTACGTGTTACTTTTGTTTATTACATTCAACTTAATCGTAAGAAGAGGAAATTTGTCATGAACTTACGTGTTACTTCTGTTTATTACATTCAACTTAATCGTAAGAAGAATAAATTTGTCATGAACTTACGTGTTACTTTTGTTTATTACACTCAACTTAATCGTAAGAAGAATAAATTTGTCATGAACTTACGTGTTACTTTTGTTTATTACACTCAAATTAATGACATTTAATGTAATTCTGACTGGATTTGTATATTTGTTGTTAAACACAAAGCTACACAGTCGGTTACCTGTCCTCTACTCACCGCGGATATCGAAACCTAATTTCTAGCATTATAAGTCCTCAGACTTAACCTGAGTTGTTGCGTAGGGGCGTGGGATTGGTGTCATGAAATAGATGTTGAAATGTTCTTTTAAAAGTTAAAAAATAAACAGTGAGGAGAACATGGGTGTTAAATATAACTACGAAGCTGGTCATCCCGAAACATTCTTCAAGGAGGAGAGAAATTAATGATTAGTGTACCAGGCTGTAAATCGAAGGGTCCACAGTTCGAGACGTCACTTCGCTGAACATATTCCACACTTTCTGTTCTGGGCGCGTTGTTAAAGAACAATTAATTCGGTTCGAAGCCGGCCAAAGCACTTATGGTGGCTGGTATTTCTGGTTGGCTACCTACCCTCTGGTGAGTATTTCAAAATTATGGACGTCTGTACCTAAACCCTAAAGGGCTCCGACCTGGTGATTTAGCCCTCCTGCGCTTACGGCGACGTTCAGAATTAAAATAAAGATTTTAAATTATCCTTCTGATTTCAAATATAATTTGTATATCTTTGTGTACAATATGTATAACAATCTACTTTTCTCATTTTACGATGGTTATCATAATTCTTTATCGCTGTTAGGCTTAACTATTAGGCTTAACGCCGACTATATTTTTTATCTGATATTTAGGGAATAAACCATAATTTTATAAGTAAACTGAACACTACCATCAAAAGCATCAAGTTACACGCTACAATTACACCACCCCAAACCAATTTCCGTAACGAATACAAATTACACACTAATTACCCAATACTAAGCCACAGCGTGCAGTTTGAAACAAACATTGCGTCATAAAAGCGTGTGTTCTCCGACACTTTCAGTAGTGTGATGCAATGTGGTTACGTCTTCTTATTTGTCGCCCTCTGGTGACTTATCGGCAAGTCCGAAGGCTTATAGCGTTGCAAAGATAGCCCCTTGTGTAACTTTGTGCTTAAAAATAAAGAAAAAACAATCGAAAAACAATTATCTGTAAGTAATAACGTCATAGTAACGAAATAGATGAGTTTGCAAGAGCGCAGCGGAAACAGAGTATATGATGTTGACTATGGTGTTGAAAATGTTTACTACAAACTATTAGATATTGTCATGTAATTGTGTCAATAAGGTAAGTATTGATCGAATAATTTTATTGTGAGGCTCCATATAGAAACCAAGATCTCGTGTTAAACGTATACGTTAATTTGATACGTTATAAGCTATGTAGTAACGCAAATTGTGGTAAGTGTGGCAGTCAGGTTTCTGTTCTTCAGATCATCATCCATCAGAAGTTTACAATGTTTACCCTAGGTTGAATCCCGTCGTTGCTACGGATAGGACCGGACTACTATAAGTATCTGATGGGTTTTTCAATATCTCACAAAAGGTGGCGCATCTGTCAACAATACACTTTTTCAACAAGTTCTTGTAATTACAGATTGTAATCACTTAACGATATATCGTTCATCGTCTGTGGCTTCATTTATTTGTTAGAGAATTTTACAAGTAACCTGTATTTTCTGTACGTAATCCAGTGGCGTAAGTATACCCCCGCCGACCCCGCATTTGTGGGTGGGGAGCCAAAAGGGGGCCCGATTATGTTTGTGTTTTCTTATAGCAAAGCCACATTGGGTTATCTGCTATGTCCACCGACGGGAATCGAACCCCTGATTTTAGCATTGCAAATCCGAAGACTTTCCGCTGTCCTATCGGGGGGACAAAGGGGGGGGGGGTCCGCATCAACCAGCATCTAACTATAATTATAGGGAAATAAATGTATGGATTCCAATTACTTTTTATGCGAGGGGGTTGTTGTATCGTTTGTAGTTACGCCACTGACCCGATCCATTGTGTGCAATATACAAAACATGTCAAACGTGCAATTACTGGAGTAATTTATTAGAATGCCAAATATTTCTCCGGGAAGGACTCGCTGAGTATTACAACGTTTACTGATAGGTTAGATAACAAACAGTTTAATATTGATCGTAAATATATTGCTGACGTAGATACGAGAAAGAAAACTGATTACGAGACGCCCAGTATCAAGTAGCACTAAAGATTGTTGGTTAGGCTGTGGAAACTTGAATGTGTAAGAGTACTCAATAATTTCTCAAATGAAACGAAAAGTGTTGATTAATACTGACCATTTTAATAAAATACAAAAATAATTTCTACATATGGTATTTTTGTACAATAATATAACCCTACTATAACCCTTGTATAGGGTCAAATTGTTTTTATTAATGTATTCTTTTGTTCAACGACAGTCCAGAAATCAGAGCTGTCCGGTATATACCGGATTTATATATCCGGTATTTTTTTGTTTGTTTGTTTTGGTATCACATTTCTTCTTCTTCTTTTTTTTAACTTACATTTTTTTGGCATTTAACAAAAATTATAAATTTTGATGAATGGAGGTTGTTGGTGTAATAAGATACTGAATTTTGGATAGGCAAAAGTTTTACCTTGAAAAATGTTTTATAAAATATTCCAGACTCTTATATAAAAGACTTTTCGTGATTAAGGACATGCCCAACTAATCTCTTTTCATGATTAAGGACCTCCCAACTAATCTCTTTTCGTGATTAAAGACATGCCCAACTAATCTCTTTTCATGATTAAGGACATGTCCAACTAATCTCTTTTCGTGATTAAAGATATGCCCAACTAATCTCTTTTCGTGATTAAGGACATGCCCAACTAATCTCTTTTCGTGACTAAAGACATGCCCAACTAATCTCTTTTCGTGATTAAAGACATGCCCAACTAATCTCTTTTCATGATTAAGGACATGCCCAACTAATCTCTTTTCGTGACTAAAGACATGCCCAACTAATCTCTTTTCATGATTAAGGACATGTCCAACTAATCTCTTTTCGTGATTAAAGATATGCCCAACTAATCTCTGTTCATGATTAAGGACATGCCCAACTAATCTCTTTTCGTGACTAAAGACATGCCCAACTAATCTCTTTTTCAATTAAGGAAATGCCCAACTTTTCCTTCAATTTTGTTTAAATTGCTTGGATCTGGAGCATTTATGCCTTCGGCAACGTAATTCATGACGCTTTTAGTCTGTTGTTTACTGTATCAAAATAACAAGAAATACTATATTACGTCATTGCAGCTAAAAGCATAGGGTTGTTGTTTGTTATTAAGCACAAAGCTACACAAAGGGTTATCAGTGCTCTGCCCACCACGAGTATCGAAACCCGGTTTCTAGCAGTACAAATCCGCAGACACGCCGCCGTGCCACTGGGGAGCAAAAGAGAAAGAGGCAGCGTCGTTCCTATTCATATTTTTATATAGAAAACATAAATTTTCTTGAATTATCGATTTTCAGAGACATTAAATACTTATATAAAAATTTCAAGGTTGGTCTTATTTAAAAAAAATTAAGACATTAATTACTTTTAGTTAACATTGTAATATAAAATTTTGTAAAATTCTCATCTTGTAAGTTTGACGTAACTAATTTCTGGTACTTTTAATAATTTCGCATTTTAAAATAATTGCAAAACCTTTATGCAGTTTTAAATAATACAAGAAAATGAATTTAGTACTATATATAGGATCAGATTTTTTTGGATGCGGGTTATCCCTGTGGTAGAGCTCTAGATTTTGGACCCAGTGAAAGTTTTTTGGAACGAAGCGATAACACAAATCATTCCCTACTTTTTTAAGCTATGAGTACGTTATAAGAGTGATAGTCAATCCCTCATCGTAGATGGTGGGTTTTAGGGTGCTCCTGGCTGGCTGTCTTCCCTCTGGCGGCAGATAACCTTAGTAGCTTTTCCATAAATAAAAAATACAAATCTGATTATTTGATATTTAGAACGTTTTCTTATCTCGCAAACACTGGAGAATTCTTAATGGCTCAATCTCGAAGTTTAGTGCTCTTTATAAGTTATTTTCATTAATTACTTTATCTCTAAAAGTCTAAAATATCGATAGGAAATGTCCTTGAACTTTCACATCAAGGTCATCTGTAACATCCTTCTTTATTCTTATCTCTTGTTACATGATTTCTCAGAGTTCATCCTCATCCTTCATTAACCTCGAGCATTCTCCAAATATCAGCTATTGTTTTAATAGTTGTAATCTCGTTGTTTCCATGGGGAAAAGCAACTAACTTCAATAAACAGCATCATCAAGATTTTATCTTATCAAAACTAAATGAATTAATATATTAATAATTCCCTGTTCAGTGTTAAGCTTGAGGAATTATAATACTAAAATTCAAGGCTCGATCCGTGCGGGACCAAATATACCCATTGAACAAACTAAAAAGCAAGGCTATGTAATAGAAATAAGGTTCTCGGAAATAACTTAATTGCAGAATTTTAGCGAAGCATTGCTGTGAAAGCCACATAACCTAGTAGCAGTGACCTGAAAAAAACATTTGAGGTCAAATTAGTATCTTTATTGCAACAGTAGTTCTTTAAATACAGGATTTCTAGAATAATAGAAAATAATTCTAAACGCAGACATCGAAATGTAAAGTCCGCTTGTCTTAGGCCTAACATTTGTTAAGCCTTTATTAAGTACGACCTATATTCAATAAAGAGATAAATTAACACTGTAACTAGTGGACGTGTTTTTTTTTTTTCAGTTTAATTATAGCTAAACCTTACTGTACCTAATACTATCGATAAATAAACTTGTAATACCATTCTACGACCTAACGGTAGACCGTTTTTAAACTTCGATTAGCTTTTAAGTTTTGTTGTGAAAAATATCTACTAACGTATATACTTTTTGGTTACAACCGGTGAAATGCGCATTTTCAGGATAGAAAAACGAATATACTGAGTATTATCACAATAGATTGCTACATAAAGAAAAACAAAATATGGGGTCCTTATAAGACAAAATGACCTTTTCATTGACACGTCAGTAGACTTCAACGTGGTTTCGATACCCGTAGTGGGCAGAGCACAGATAGCCCTTTATGTAGCTTTGTACTTAACTATAAACAAACAATACAGTGGTGATGGCATCAGTTATCCTCCGTGATGTTTGCCATAGGATTGCGATAGGTGATGTCCTTAATATACCCCCAAAAAACGAAGACTAGTGGAATAATGTCTGGCAAACGCGGAGGCCAAGGAATTGACCCATCCAGAAAGCCAAACGATGCACTGAGCCTTTTCTTGCACAGTTGCCATTTTACGGGTTAATACTACTCGCTCGAGTGACAAAAAACAAAACATGACAATAAAAATTAATTTAGTTGGTTTAGATGTTGAAAATAGGAAAGATAATTTTTGAGTCACCCTGTATTATTTACTAGCATGTACTCTACAATTTTTGTAGCTATTTTATTACAGATAGAAAAAGTGATTTTGTTGATGTTCCTGTGTTATAATGAATACGATAATACTGTATTTGTGTGACAGACACAATCATGATGGTAAATGTGGTACATTTCTTTTATCTGTACTGAAAAACAATCGTAAAAAAGTGCTTTGTGTCTGAACAGAAGGAACTTTTACCAGACGGTTAGACATAAAAAAAATACTTTTTCTGTTTATTTTTTTTCCGAATAATAAAGATTATTTTTTTCAGAAACATTTACAAGATGTAACAAAAAAATTGTAAAGTAATGTTGTGGCAATCAAATATCAACAGTTGTCATGGTTATATGACCTCTGTTTGTAACCATACTTTCATGTGATCAAATGAGCCAGAGTAACCATGACAACGAAAGTGCTATACTTCCCCAATAATTAGCCGAAATGCGAAAGGTTTTTCTCGAACTTTCCCGAAACAAAATGTTGCCCAATGTCCACAACAAGGATTTAGGCTGGTTTTTTGTTAAGCGCATAGCTACACAATGGGATATCTGCGTTCTTCTCACTACGGGTATCGAAACACGATATTTTAGCGTCATAAGCTAGCATACGTACTGCTGTGCTACTGGGGTGAAGGGAGGTAAACAGTCATCGCGTCCATTTTGATCAAACATTTTAGTTCTAGTTCCCTTAGAGGTGATTTATTTGTTTCTTTGTAATTAGATACAAAGATACACAGTGGGCTATCTGTGCTTTGCCCACCACGGGTATCGAAACATGGTTTCTAGCTTTGTAAGCCCGCAGAGATACCGCTGAGCTACTTTGGGGAACAACTGTTTTAATTTACTCAACACTCGTTTGTGAAAGCCTTTATCATATTTGACTGCCTAAGGTAGATGAAAATGTGAAATGTGTAGCCTTGCTGAGTACAGTTTATTTATCTTAAGAGTAAAAACAACATTGTACTATCTGCTGGTTGCACCACGGGGAATCGAACCCCAAAATTCTAGCGTTGTCAGTCCGTAAACTTATCACTGTCCCACAGGGAGACGGTGGACACACACTACAGATAGCCCATTTTGTAGCTTTGTGCTTTACAAACAAACAAACTCAATCTTGTCATCTGAAAATATATATAATGGTAAAAGCCTGGTTTCGATACCTGTTTGGGGCACGGCATAAATAGCTCATTTTGTAGCTTTGTGCTTTACAAAAACAGG
>NW_013673216.1:29088-30996 GCF_000517525.1 Limulus polyphemus
CACAAAACTGGATTGATAAAAGAAAATAACCCGCTACATAAACTTTGTTAAATTTGATTTTTGTTACGTTATTAAAACAGTCACGTCATGGGTTGTAAGTCTCGTTAATCTGTTTTATTCGGTTTTATTACGTTGTTAATCTCCACGTTTGATATCAATAGATGTCGTGTTCAATATTTTTTTGCTACACAGCGTTGCGATCATGCGCACTTGAAAAAAAAAAAGACTTGGCACGTTTAGCAACAAATCAGAAAATATTATAATATTTTTTTTAACAAAAGGCAACTTGGTTTACATTTGAAAACATTATTCAACACCTGAAGTGACATAACAGCGAAAGAAAGCTACGTATTCATTATCTAACTATATATTAGATCAGATATAAAACTATAAAAGGACGCTATTTGGAACAACCAAAGAACTAGCGTGCCGGACTGCGGATCCAACGTTCAAACCGCGATATCTTGCTGAACACTCTCTGCACTTTCAGATGAGGAGGCGTTATAAAAGTGACAGTGAATTCCTCTGTTAGATTAAAAGTAGCTAGATGGGAGTTAGGCGCTGTTGACCTGTTAGAGTTAGCTACACCAAGAACACATACTAATAGATATGATCTATCATGTTTGTTCTCAACGTCTATCACCCAAAAATCCTGAAACAAAATAGACTTTGTACACCATTGGACAGTTTCCACTTTCCATAATCAATATTACGGTAATTAATTTCTTCAAAGCAGAGTATGCAATTATCATGTAATGAGGTCGTTAGGGATTTAATAACAAAACAAAAAAGGGAAGGGCAACATTATTTAACATCGTTCTAAAAATTTAAACTGTACGTTTCCTTAACGGGTGCCCTCAGCTAATAGTTGTTGTTATTGTTTGGTATTAAACACAAAGCTACACAAAGGGCTCTCCGTACTCTGCCCACCAGGGATATCGAAACTAGGTTTCTAGCAGTATAAGTCCGCAGACAATACTGCTGTGCCAATGGGGGAGTGGGGGACCTTTCAGCTAATAATGGTAACAAAACACGATTCTTAAAAATGTATTTATAATTTATGGTAAGTAAAATATTCAAACTACATTATTTTCGCTGAGTTTATTCTTGTTTTGTTGTCTATTTAAGTGCATCGACAGACAGCAGTGTACTGTTTTCGTCTACAAGCATTGTTATGATATTTACAAACTAGCTGGAGTACCCGTCCCCTGGACGGAAGTTATGTGAATTCATGATTAATGAAAAGTTATCTTAGGACATGAAAAGTTGCTTTCTTTATATTGTAATTGATAAAATCGCAAAAAACGCAAATGTAAACTGCAAAACACACAATGTGAAACCGCAAATTTTCATATATATCTCCGCAACAAACCTTCATGCCAAATTTGGTGAAGATCCATTTACACCCTGAAAAGTAGTTACATGGATATACAACAGACAGTACTATTATATTTATATTGATTAGAAGTCAAAAAAATTAAATCTTTACTCCTTCGTTGGTGAACTAAATGTAAAAATTATATAGAAAAAGCAATCCACTAACAGTTTATTATTGATCTCAGGCCTACATTCGTGGATGAGGAAGCTCTCTTTTATTCTGAGGCTTTTGATTTTTATGAAAGTGTTGTTGTTTGTTTAGAAAATTGTTTACTGGGCAGACAAATACACCTGACATAGAAATAAATGTTTACTGGCCAGACAAATACACCTGACATAGAAATAAATGTTTACTGGCCAGACAAATACACCTGACATAGAAATAGATGTTTACTGGCCAGACAAATACACCTGACATAGAAATAAATGTTTACTGGCCAGACAAATACACCTGACATAGAAATAAATGTTTACTGGCCAGACAAATACACCTGACATAGAAATAAATGTTTACTGGCCAGACAAATACAC
>NW_013673216.1:31666-34901 GCF_000517525.1 Limulus polyphemus
AACAAAAAACTACCATAACTTGAGGCTCTTAGTTTCTATTTGTTAATGTTCATAAAACAAAAAACTACCATAACTTGAGGCTCTTAGTTTCTATTTGTTAAAGTTCATAACACAAAAAACTACCACAACTTGAACTTCATAGTTTCTATTTGTTAAAGTTCATAAACCAAAAATACTACCACAACTTGAGGCTCTTAGTTTCTATTTGTTAATGTTCATAAAACAAAAAACTACCATAACTTGAGGCTCTTAGTTTCTATTTGTTAAAGTTCATAACACAAAAAACTACCACAACTTGAACTTCATAGTTTCTATTTGTTAAAGTTCATAAACCAAAAATACTACCACAACTTGAGGCTCTTAGTTTCTATTTGTTAAAGTTCATAAAACCAAAAATACTACCACAACTTGAGGCTCTTAGTTTCTATTTGTTAAAGTTCATAAAACCAAAAATACTACCACAACCTGAGACTCTTAGTTTCTATTTGTTAAAGTTCATAAAAGAAAGAAACTACCACAACTTGAGGCTCTTAGTTTCTATTTGTTAAAGTTCATAAAAGAAAGAAACTACCACAACTTGAGGCTCTTAGTTTCTATTTGTTAAAGTTCATAAAACAAAGAAACAACCATAACTTGAGGTTCTTAGTATCTACTTGTTAAAGTTCATAAAACAAAGAAACTACCACAACTTGAGGCTCTTAGTATCTACTTGTTAAAGTTCATAAAACAAAGAAACTACCACAACTTGAGGCTCTTAGTTTCTATTTGTTAAAATGTATATAAAACAAAGAAACTACCACAACTTGAGGCTCTTAGTTTCTATTTGTTAAAATGTATATAAAACAAAGAAACTACCACAACTTGAGGCTCTTAGTTTCTATTTGTTAAAGTTCATCAAAAATAAAGGAACTTCCTGAACTTGAGACTTTTGCCTCACCTTGTTAAACTTTACAAAGATTAAAACTCGGAACCTTTTACAACTGACTTTTAGTTTTCAAATTATTAAAATAAATTGAATGAAAGTGAGATACAACCATAACCTGAAACTTTTAGTTTCATAAATAAAATCACGATACTTACAAAACTTGAAAATCTCAACTATTAGTTTTATAATTGTTAGAAAAATACAACTATTCAAAATTTAAATACTGTAATTTATATTGTTTAATTTCACAAAATAACCTAACCCCCAAAAATCCTAATAACCAAAATTGTTTGATTTCTACTTTTGAAATATAGAAAGCCACAGCCATTTCTATAGTCTCCAACTGTGTGTTTTAAACACAGCCATTTCTAAAGTCTCCAACTGTGTGTTTTAAACACAGCCATTTCTAAAGTCTCCAACTGTGTGTTTTAAACACAGCCATTTCTAAAGTCTCCAACTGTGTGTTTTAAACACAGCCATTTCTATGGTCTCTAACTATGTGTTTTAAATACAGCCATTTCTATAGTCTCCAACTGTGTGTTTTAAACACAGCCATTTCTATAGTCTCCAACTGTGTATTTTAAACACAACTTCTCCTACAGTTTCCAACTGTGTGTTTTAAACATAGCCATTTCTATAGTTTCCAACTGTGTGTTTTAAACATAGCCATTTCTATAGTTTCCAACTGTGTATTTTAAACATAGCTACTCCTACAGTTTCCAACTGTGTATTTTAAACATAGCTACTCCTACAGTTTCCAACTGTGTATTTTAAACACAATCACTCCTACAGTTTCCAACTGTGTATTTTAAACATAGCTACTCCTACAGTTTCCAACTGTGTATTTTAAACATAGCTACTCCTACAGTTTCCAACTGTGTATTTTAAACATAGCTACTCCTACAGTTTCCAACTGTGTATTTTAAACACAATCACTCCTACAGTTTCCAACTGTGTATTTTAAACATAGCTACTCCTACAGTTTCCAACTGTGTATTTTAAACACAATCACTCCTACAGTTTCCAACTGTGTATTTTAAACATAGCTACTCCTACAGTTTCCAACTGTGTATTTTAAACATAGCTACTCCTACAGTTTCCAACTGTGTATTTAAACACAATCACTCCTACAGTTTCCAACTGTGTATTTTAAAAATAGCTATTCCTACAGTCTCCAACTATGTATTTTAAACATAGCTACTCCTACAGTTTCCAACTGTGTATTTTAAACATAGCTACTCCTACAGTTTCCAACTGTGTATTTAAACACAATCACTCCTACAGTTTCCAACTGTGTATTTTAAAAATAGCTACTCCTACAGTCTCCAACTGTGTATTTTAAACATACCTACTCCTACAGTTTCCAACTGTGTATTTTAAACACAACCACTCCTACAGTTTCCAACTGTGTATTTTAAACACAACCACTCCTACAGTTTCCAACTGTGTATTTTAAACAACCACTCCTACAGTTTCCATCTGAGTATTTTAAAAATAGCTACTCCTACACTTTCTAACTGTTAAAAAATCACCCAGGATATTTGATTTATATTTTGTTTGTTTGTTATTGAGGATAAAATTACAAAATGGGCTATGTGTGCTGTACCCACAATGGGCATCGAAATCCAACGTTTAGTGTCATAATCCTTCAGATTTAATGATGAGACACTGGAGGTATTTTTGTTTTTGTTTGGACAAAATATAATTTAAATCCTCATATCTTTATTAACTGGGGGTTCATTTCGAAAATTTATATCATTGCCTTTCCTACACCTAATCTTTCTGTCGAATTCAAACAACTGTTATAAAAATAGTAATAATAACGTTATCAAGCAGCAATATACATGAGGCAATCCAGAGCAATCGTCAGCTTTGCTTGGCGGAGATAATTTTGTAACTATTAGAAACGTTTCAAAATTATATAGGTCAATCACTAGTTTAATTCTGCTTCGAGTCGGTCGCTTCCTTGTTGTTTATTCAACTGTAAGATTCTCAACGCTGACAGACAAATTACAAAATATTTTATAATTCTGTATATCCCATTTGTTTTTCGCACAGATAAACCAGTTAGTTTCATACTAGTTCTATTTCATCACAATTCTACTATGAATTCTAGAGACAATAGATAAACCAGTTAGTTTCATACTAGTTCTATTTCATCACAATTCTACTATGAATTCTAGAGACAATAGATAAACCAGTTAGTTTCATACTAGTTCTATTTCGTCACAATTCTACTATGAATTCTAGAGACAATAGATAAACCAGTTAGTTTCATACTAGTTCTATTTCGTCACAATTCTACTATGA
>NW_013673216.1:35774-38824 GCF_000517525.1 Limulus polyphemus
TTTGTAGGGTTCTAATTTGCAGAAGTTTGTTACGATAGAAAAAAAAATACTTGTATTTTTTTTCCAAGTTTTTCACGCATGTTCATCACATAAAATCAATGACAACGTTTTCTCTATGACCTGTAATACTATCGTGGTGAAAAGTATTATTTAAATATTAAATGGGCCACGCGTACATAAACTAATCGAATTTTTTATTCGGGAAAAAAAAAACACAGAGATCGCTATTTACTGTACCTCTGTTTGGTAACTAAGCGGTAAACTTAACGGCTTATAGTATAAAAATTCGCGTATCGATCCCTGCGGTGGGCACAGCATAGATAGCATATTGCGTTTAACACCGAAATAGGCATTATTAAGTTATGCTGAAATCCGAATCACTATTATAATCAGAGAACACCCAAAGTTTTTGTGTACTAATCCACCACAGAAAAGAAACTGTGAACGTTCTGAGAAGTAGTGGTGAAATAGATTTTCGTAAAAGGTTTTCTTTTCCTTTTTTTATGAAAGTCTGCAGCCTATTTGATTTGCGTTCATTTTCCATTCCATCTTTCTTTTTTCTTCTCTACTTTCCATTTTTATAGTTCGTGTTAGTCATGGAACCTTTGTACAGGTATTGATTGATTCATTTGACGGTGACTGTTAGCTCTGAGAGATTCGTCTGTTTTCATTCAGACTGGTGCCGTTTCTTTAATGTGTCTGGAAAAGTGCTCGAGATATTCTTTTTTTTTAACTCATTTGCATTTAAAATCCTTTCGCGTTAGCAGTAGGTTTTTATTCCACAGATTGTGTTTATTGTTGTTATTGAAAAATAAATCAACTAATAACAAAAATTCGAAAAGCAACTGAATTAAGATTTCTGAAAATAAGGTGATTTTTCAGTAAATGATTCTTTTTTTTTCCTGCTTTTATAACGGCTTAGGAACACCTACAGAGAATACGATATATTTTATATGATAGGATGTTTATACAAACTTCACTTTACCAGCCACCGATACAAACTTAGGAACTTAGGAACACCTACAGAGAATACGATATATTTTATATGATAGATGTTTATACAAACTTCACTTTACCAGCCACCGATACAAACTTAGGAACTTAGGAACGCCTACAGAGAATACGATATATTTTATATGATAGATGTTTATACAAACTTCACTTTACCAGCCACCGATAACAAAAACCGACTTTAATGAATTTATGTTTGCTTCCTACAACTCTTTCCATTACAGTCTGTTTTTTTAGATAAGAATAGTTCGAACATTTAAACACGTGGCGACTTTACAATATACTGGGCCAAATTTTACCAGTAAGATATTTTAATTTGACCTACAGGATTCACGCTAAGAACGTCTTATATGACTTATAAAAGGTGACTTATGCAAAATAGCAGTTACCACGACTCTTTAGAAAGGCAGATGCTATGACTCTTTAGAAAAGCAGATGGTATGACTCTTTAGAAAGGCAGATGCTATGACTCTTTAGAAAGGCAGATGCTATGACTCTTTAGAAAGGCAGATGCTATGACTCTTTAGAAAAGCAGATGCTATGACTCTTTAGAAAGGCAGATGCTATGACTCTTTAGAAAGGCAGATGCTATGACTCTTTAGAAAGGCAGATGCTATGACTCGTTACAGAGGCAGATGCTATGACTCGTTAGAGAGGCAGATGTTATGACTCGTTAGAAAGGAAGATGCTATTTATTTAGAGGCAGATGCTTCTTTAGAAAAGACAGAAACTACGACCCTTTTTTCTTCATGATGTCAGAAAAACACGTAGGTTCAAGAATCCTTGATACAAAATGATAAAAAACCCTATAACCCGAGCTGGACCTTTCAAAAGCGCTCGGGTTATAGAGTTTTTACGATTTTGTGACTGTTTAGAAAGGCAGACACTAAGATTCTATGAAAGAAATACACATTTTGTTTTCGTTTCTACGTCGATTTTTCTTTAAACCACAGAATACGAAAAAATAGCATTTCTTTCTCTGCGTTATAAATACAAACGCATTTCTCACAGAGTATTCAAATGTTCCTTGAATTATATTACGTTAGTCTGAGGGGTCAACCAACCATTAAGTTATGTGGGCATTAAGTCTGTCATTAAAGCCCAAGATGAGGAAACGGAACAGAAACTGTACTATTTCGTACCAAGACAATCTGCCACTGTTATCAAATAGCCTTTTCTTTCTTTGTAATTCTGTGAAAAGAGCTTCCAAGATTAGAAAGGATCGCTTAAAATGATAAATATTCAGTGGAATTTACAAAAGACATTATTGCCATTATCTTCTTTATGTTTTGTGTTTCATTAAAATTCTTAAACACATTATGCTTATCAACCAACGAAAACAAATAAGGTTTCTAGCTAGATCATTCTGTTTTTCAACTTCCAGTGTTATATATCTCAAAATGAAAGAAATTAGATCCCATTATATTAAGTTGGTTTGGGTAATATTTAGGCTGGAAAAAAACCTTCACTGCTAAAAGATTTATTTGAGAGGGGGAGGCCAAAGAAATATCATGAACCATACTGGGCTGATGAAATATAGCTTAAAACTACAGTGTTTAGCTGGACATAGAATATGTGTTTGGTGAGCAGTTATAGTGCGTTTATGTATTTAATTGTACGCTTTTTGATCTACGTTTGTAGACTCTATATTGTAACAACGTGGGCCGAGTGTGTCTCAGTTGGTGGGCGTACCGGATTGTGGATCCAGTAATTCATCGTTTATGTTCTGCTACCACCCGTTTCGCACTTTGGGGCAGTGGGTACTTTATAAAGGCGAGTCAGACAACAGTGGCTCAAGAGTTGGCGGTGGGTGCTATTAGGAGCCTTCCCTTTAGTCAGTCAATCCAAGATTAGTAAGAGGTAATAATTTGCAGATGGCCCTGGAGTAGCCCTACGCAGTTATTAGAAAGTGAACAAACAACGCACAGTAGTTTACACCTTTGAATTCTATGTCAGTTCGGCCCGGCATGGCCAGGGTTCGAATCCCCGTCCCACCAAACATGCTCGCCCTTTCAGCCGTGGGGGCGTTATAATGTGAC
>NW_013673217.1:0-12621 GCF_000517525.1 Limulus polyphemus
TGATGAATTTCCATATACTGAACAACGCCGTTCAACAAAACGTTACAAATCGTCAACAAAAACACAACAAACGTTCACTCCGTCTTCTACTTTGTTGTATATATGATAAACAGCGTATTATGATGAATTTCCATATACTGAACAACGCCGTTCAACAAAACGTTACAAATCGTCAACAAAAACACAACAAACGTTCATTCCGTCTTCTACTTTGGTGTATATATGATAAACAGCGTATTATGATGAATTTCCATATACTGAGCAACGCCGTTCACTTTATTTCTCGTGTCTTTAAGTATTTTTCACAAGGGTTATACTTGTGGGTTTTGTAAGTGACTTCTGGCTGTATTAAGATTGTAAAGTTTAGAGTGTTCTTTAACAATTGACAAATCTATTATAATAATACTGTTTTTGTCCGTCCTGAAAATGTGCGCGCACTTTGTTTCAAAGGGTATAAAACAAAGGGCAGATGTAAATATACTTTAGTAGACATTTTGTACAAAAATATATTAAAAGCATATTAAAGTTTTTTAAAAGGTCTAATGATAGGTAGTAGAATATTTCAGTTGACTATCGTACTAGTATTCTATGTGTGATTCACTTACAGTTGTGGCGAAAGTTACCGTAATTCGTTTGGTCTTCTTTCTTCTGAAGATCCTCTGTTCCTTTTGTCAAAGTGTACCCAGGCTGATTCAATTACTTTAGAACCACGCTTTGACGGTATAAAGTTATCCTTCTTATTTTTTTTTTTTTTGGTACTGTTAGTTTGACTCTAACATATTAAACATTAGGCCTATCACACCTACGGTACTTAACTTCACGCCATCTTTATCCTCTTTCGCTTTTATCTGTCTAATTCTGTCTGTCTACTGTTTCCCGCTCGTCTCACGCTATTTATTATCTTTATTACATAGTCGTCTGGCCACTTTCTATATTCTCGACACCAATTAGTTATTAATAAAACCTTCTACAATCGTCTGCTTTTAACTCTTCTTATAACAAAACTTAAAAATAATAAAATATTCACTCATAAATATAAATTAATCACTAATATTTAAACCAAACAGTATTTTATATCATGACAATGGTGTCGTGTGTGTGGAAATAACTTGTGTGTTTTACAATACATATATCTTACCTTATGTAGTTATTAATATACACCTATCTCTTTTCGCTGATTTACTGATATACACATATCTCTGTTCGCTGATTTACTGATATACACCTATCTCTTTTCGCTGATTTACTGATATAAACTTATCTCTTTTCGCTGAGTTACTGATATTTTAGCCTGAAGGTTTTTCTTTTTCTTATTTGATAGATCTTATCAATTTTTAGAAGTATATAAGGAACATCTTGAATAAAGTTCAGAAAACTTAGATAATTATTTTGCTTTAATACAGACACAATGAAACCGTTTCTTGTAAAACAGCTGAACAATGGATGTAAAACATTTGGATTTAACAAAAAATGCCCCAGGTTTTCGATTTCCAACGACTTTTTGACCGGAGTAAAACAACGTTTTCCGCACTTTTAAATATACTTATTTCAACAGGTTTTTTGAATGCACGCAGGTTATTAGATTCGCTCTTTCTTAAAAACTTCAGAAAACAGAATGAAAAAGGGAAGTATCTGAGGTCTTTTCTTCGCTTAGAAATAATTAGACAACTGTAAAATTCCATGCATTCTATTCTCTTAAAAAAAGCGGTTATTCTGATACTTAAGATAAGAAGCAAGATCCCCATGTTAGCTGGTGTAAGGTAAGAAGCAAGATCCCCATGTTAGTTGGTGTAAGGTAAGAAGCAAGCTCATCATATTAGCTGGTTTAAGGTAAGAAGCAATCTCGTCGTGTTAGCTGATGTAAGATAAGAAGCAAGCTCATCGTGTTACCTGGTGTAAGGTAAGAAGCAGACTCATGATGTTACCTGGTGTAAGGTAAGAAGCAGACTCATGATGTTACCTGGTGTAAGGTAACAAGCAAACTCATCATGCTACCTGGTTTAAGGTAAGAAGCAAGGTCATCGTGTTAGCTGATGTAAGATAAGAAGCAAGCTCATCGTGTTACCTGGTGTAAGGTAAGAAGCAGACTCATGATGTTACCTGGTGTAAGGTAAGAAGCAAGCTCATCGTGTTAGTTGGTGTAAGATAAAAAATTCGTCATGTTAGCTGGTGTAAGGTAAGAAGCAAATTCAATATGTTATCTGTTGTGCAGTAAGGGGCAAGCTCATCATGTTAGCTGGTGTAAGGTAAGAAGCAAGCTCATAATGTTGCTTGGTGTAAACTAAAATCAAGGTCATCGTGTTAGCTGGTTTAAGAAAGAAGCAAACTCATCATGTTGCCTGGTGTAAGATTAAAAGCACGATGATCATGTTAGCTGGTGTAAGGTAAGGGGCAACTCATCATGTTAGATGGTGTAAGGTACGAAGTAAGCTCATCATGGTAGCTGGTGTAGGGTAAGAAGCTAAGTCATCGTGTTAACTGGTGTGACTTTCTCATTCCTTTTTAAATTGACAAAGTTCGGTTTAGAAGTACCACCTTCATTCGAAATAATGTTTTCTTTTTGTGAAGAGAGACTGGTTTATTTAGAACCACAACATTTCTTCTTATGCAGACAAATACGCAGTTTGTGTTGAAAATGATCTATTTTTTGTGGAAGAAAATATCGAGACATAAACGTATATTACATCTGCTTGGTTTATATTCCAGTAATGAAGAGGCAAAAAGATAATTACCTACTTTTATGAGACGAATGTATAATTGTTGTTTATGATTATAGCTTTTCGTTTAGCAGGAAGAAGTTTTTAGAAAGTAAAATAGTTTTTTGTATAAAGAAATAAATCTTCTGTTATTTCTTATTATAGAATTGATTTTTCTTTTCCTGAAACAGGAAAGTATAATTTATATTTGTTACCTTCACCTGTAATCCAATTTCCGTAAAAAACACAGAAGGTTCACAGGTTTTCTATTTTTTATAAACACAGTTTTCATTCTTTTCGTAAGCTATCTTATTAATTTAACTTAGGAAATTACCTATTTCCTTTCGTAGAAAAGGATTTTATATATATAAATATATATTATAATAATGCCATGCAATGTATTAATTGTTCATAGGCGATTAAAATCAGCACTATAAACAATAATGAACTTAATATAAACCAGAAATAACATAATAAAATTGAAACTCAAAATTATGCAAAATTCAAACGCCGATGTATCAGGTTTGTCTGATAAATGGAATATCCCCAACACATTTGGTTGCTATGACCACAGGCATTATCCTTTATGAATTAAGGACGACAACAGGGAATGATAACGGAGGCATTATTTTGAGTTTCAATTTTATTTCATTGTTTCTGGTTTATATATATAGAAATATGTATTTATACATGGCAGAAGATTCAGTCAGAGATTTGAAAACAGGTTTTTGTTAGAATCAATAATTATTATAATTGGTCTCTACATGACTGGGATAGCTTCGAAAGGGTATAGAATCACTGTGTTTGAAAATGATATTTCTTGTTTTTAACAAGACTTACTGAAAGAACCAATTATTAAAATAATATATACTGTGAGTACTACCTAGGTTAAAAGTAAAAATGATATCTGAATTGTAAAAATCTTTAGTCGGTACTTATTCAAATAATAAGTGAAGATTAATCAAATTATAGTTTAATTTATAAAAGCTTAAGTATGGTAACTTCGGATTTTTTAACGTGTGGACCACTTGTCATCAGTCATGCTGTTTTCTTACAATAATTTTCTATGAATCCTCAAGATAAACTAAATATACGTGTTTATGCTATAAAAATGGGTAGCTAATCTGGTTCAGGTATAATGAAATCAAGCCTGCCTACATTAACGGAAACAGCAGCAAGACATGACGAGTGACCTAGATATACGGTATTTCCCGAAGGCTAGACAAACCTACACAAATTAATGAGCCCTTTATAGTGACGTTCCCACGACTAACACGGTCTAAACCCAGTAAACATTATAACCCGATGGAGACAAACTGAGCACTCTGTATCTCATGAGTTAATGACGCTCGTTTCCATGGTGAAACATGCTCAGCTGTATTTACTAACTTCACTCATAACAGTGGCTTACAATCCCAGTTTTTATAGTTCAAGGTTACGTTGCAGTAGCCTAGACGGTATTGAATATACGCAAGATCATATCGCAGGAATCAATTTTCCACCAAAGCCTGCATAGAGCTTCTGAGTGCATGTCAATATTCACATGTATTATATAGCAGGTTACAAACAAAACGTGGTCTCAAACGCTTCATTAACATTGAAAAAGTTTGATAACAAATACACTGTTTCGAACATCATTCGAGTTGCTACAACTTTTAGAAACGATGAAATTATGACAACATAGTTGTAATTCATACACATAAAATACAACGTTTCACCGCGTGTTACCATGTCCATAGTAAACTTTCCAGTACCATATTGGAAATAGAATAGTAAGTTTACTGTTCGTAAAGAAAGAGAAAGAAAGCAACCTCTCCATGGGTAGTTTGGTCCGTCTTGGGGCCGAGACAAAAATGGCAAAGAAGTTGCTGTGATGGTAGTCCAGGGGGCTCGTGCCGAGAGCTGTGGTGTTACTCGTTTATTTATCATATGCAAATTCACCCTATGGTGTGTCATGCAAACATTTTAGTATATGCTGAACACTAATATAAGTTTGACCGGAAAATCCACATTACTCGTAAAACTATACCATTCAATTAAACATTAAAAACAAACGAAAATGGATTAGTTAAAAAATGCATAGTTTGCAATGTAGTGAAAAATGTTAACTTTAATTCTGTGGTACAATAAAACCATTTCTGAAAAAGGTAACATAAATATTAAATCATCTCGATGTTTATTAAACTTATCATAAAAAGTAGAAAACAAATGTATAAATGCATTAATTAAAATGTTCAAATCCGCTGGTTAGAAAATAAACCAAAGAAAGTAGTGAACTTGAAACTGGTATTCCAAGTCAGTGCAAATTGCGCTTATAAAGATTGTAGTTTTGAGACAAAAGTTGTGAGCGTTCACTACTGTAAAGAGTCATCTATCACAATTAGCCAAAATAACCGACAGTAAAGTGCCCCTCCTTTTACTGACTGAGTTACTCGTAGCGACCTCCCACGAACACAGCTTTTGGTTAAAGAGTCTGCGTGCTGGCGTCCATCAGAAAAGAAGACCGGCCAGTGGTAGTATGGTCGGAAATTATCTGTTTAGATTGGATTATCGTTAATTAACAAAGCTTTTGTGGCAAATGGGGCAAGTTAACAGTACATAATTCGTTGGAGGTAATAATCATACATTACTTGGAATAGAGCAACTGTCAAACCGTTACTCACTGTCATGTCCGACATTCCAGTCTCTTGGGCAACCATTGAAACACTTAACAAATCACAATCTACAAAAACTGAAAGTACTCAGACTTTTCTTCTCTCTCGTAGGCTAGCTGAAAAGTTTAAAGTTTTGTAAATTCTAAGGGCTTTTTCTACGGAAACCGTGCATTAGAGACTCCAATTCCGTAAGGTTCACTGTCGACTAGTCGGCACTGTGAGCTCATTTCGGCGTTTTAACGTAACTTTAGTACATTCGAAGAAGTTTAGCCATAATCTATCTACATTCAACTACAACTTTCTGCTATCTGTACACAAACAACACGGGTGTCTGTGGCGAAACATTAGGAACCAATGAGGCTAAAATTTGTGATAAAAATCACATAAACTGCGGAAATGTTTTTCACCATTCCTATTAACTTGTCTATTTCGGATTCAAAATAAGAGGAGTGTAAAAATAACATTTCACACCAATCTTCTGCCTTTCACGAGTCACTGCATAAGAGGCTCTTCCTTCAGTAGCGGAACCTGTCAGTTGCGCCGGATGGTGAGAAATAGACGATTCTCTGAAATACTATTTATATATGCAGTATAATACCCTAAAAGTTAAACGCCGAAATCTAGCGAAGCACCCAAAAAGAACGGATCTTAAAATTTGTAATAAAAATCATGTAAACTGTAGATGTTTTTTTTACTACTTTTCTCCTAATCTGTCCATTTCAGATTCAAAATCAGAGTTGTGTAAAAATAGCATTTCAGATCTACCTTTTGTCTCTCGCAAGTCACTGACCAAATGGTTTTGGCGTTTATACTGTAACTATATTATGAAGAAATGCACTCTCAGAAGTATTGTGGACTAAAGCACTAAAAGTTATTAATAGCGAATGTAAATCTGATGTGTTTAACCTAATAGTTTTATTTTTGCTATATGGTTCCGTTGCTAAATTGGCTGCTGTTGTCAAATAAAAATTCGAGTCTCTTTGATGTTTTTTCTACAATGGCGTATAGTGTGTCATGACCCTGGTTCTCTTTTAAGTTTTTTCTATTTTGCTTGATATATTTCTTCCTTTGGAATGTATTGAATGTACGCTATAACTGTGTGTGGGTGTGTGTGTGAGGGGGTCTTTTTATTCTTACTTTAATTGATATATTTATTTTATCAGTGTTCTTAGAAAGAAGTGGATTGTAGTTTCATGGCCAAATTGAGCTTCAGGAATTACTTGCTGTATGTCAGTTGGAGTTGTTGTTAGTAGATTACTTTTACAAAAATAGAAGATTTGAGAATTTGATTGTCAAGGAAAGTGCTGATGAACTTAACTCTCCTTATATCCCCTGGAATGCATTTGCACTACACTGCACTTCAAATCTAAACTGAGCTGCTGTGAAACACAGTACCTTCCCCACTGTTATAACCCTTTGTAACCACAAATCCATATCGTCCCAACCCCAAATATTTTGCACTACGAGCTTTTGATTCCTGTTTGTTCACATGAGACGAAATTTGTACCCAATCTTGTTTTAGATCTGTGGTGTAACCTTTTCCATGAAATGTACAGGAAAGTTACAGTGCTCCATTTACATTCTGGAAATTTCCAGGACATTCTAGAGCTCCATCTTGAGAATATTCTCACATATAATCAGTAGAAACTCAACTGATGCTGATTCTGTTGTACTAGATGTATTGCTCCGAGGCATCACGTCAGGATATAAGCATGTCGTGTACAGTTACTATCCAAGGATTGGGAAAAAAATAAGTGGTGGTTCAGAAAGCGGAACTGATGTTGGTCAAGTAAAGAACAGTCAAGAGAAAAAATCGACTCTCCATTTGAGTCAGAAACATACGAATCTGAAGATGAAGCGTCACCACGGAAACGGCAGCGAAGAGATGGTGAAGCTTCAATTCCGCAACTTCTGTAATGAGGTGTTGTAAAGAAAACTGTTTTTCAGGTATTGAGAAGCTCATTGTTGTCACTTGTCTAAATATACAGCCAGTTCAACATAATAGTATTTGCTGAAGTGCAAATGCGCTCCAAGTGGTATGCGTAGCGTCAATAAAAACCCAAAATTATGAAACGGCTGGATACAGTGGAAAGTGAAATTATGTTAAGTAAATGAAAATAAATATATATTATTCAAATTTCTCAATTTTTATGAGCACGAAAACTTTATTTGTTAAGTTCTGTTGGACGGCCTGAGTCAACTTCTTTTTACACTGACCACAGTACACAATATTAGACGTTAAGTAGAATGCTCTAAACTATACAATGTTGTATTGTTCTGGCTGAGATTGAAACTGAACTCTCTTTATGTCAAGACTAAGCTTAAACTGAGCCAACAATGAATGTTATAAAATAAGATGCTAACACAACTTTGCTTAAAAGCTATACCAGTTAGAAAAAAAAAGCTTTAACTTCACTGCATTCTTA
Organism: Limulus polyphemus; assembly: GCF_000517525.1. Taxonomy (NCBI): domain Eukaryota; kingdom Metazoa; phylum Arthropoda; class Merostomata; order Xiphosura; family Limulidae; genus Limulus; species Limulus polyphemus. The sequence continues at coordinate 7,777 of NW_013673217.1, forward strand.
TGTGATTATCGGACTAGAGACCCTAGAAGGCCACCTAGCTGGTCACTAGGGCTTCCTACCAATGAAAACACAGAGACAATCGAAACTGGTGACAACCCGAGTGTTTTCGTTATAAAGATACTGACTACAAGCAGTCTAAGTATATACAATAATTTTGATACTTTATAATGAAAGTTCTAGAAAGATAGGTCTGATACTAAGAGTATCACAGTTCTTACCTCTTTCCCTTCAGTTCGTCTAAAAGCAGCTTTAAAAGTAAATTAGCCAATTACGTGAATACGTGTATCTATCATGAGTTATTTAACTATGATCTTAAAACACACATAACTAAATAACGGCAAAAATACAACTAAAATTACAATAAACAAAAGTAATGAGAAGTACAAGACCAATTACAAATTACAATATATCAAAGTTAAAAATCATAACATATTAACTACAAATCATAATATATCAGTTACAAATCATAATATATCAGTTACAAATCACAATATATCAGTTACAAATCATTGTGATTTGTAACTGTAATATATTGTGATTTATAACTGTAATACATTGTGATTTGTAACTGATATATTATGATTTGTAACTGTAATATATTGTGATTTGTAACTGTAATACATTGTGATTTGTAACTGATATATTATGATTTGTAACTGATATATTATGATTTGTAACTTTGATATATTGTGATTTGTAACTGATATTTTGTGATTTGTAACTGACATATTGAGATTTGTAACTGATATATTATTTATCATAGTTACAAATCACAAAATATCAGTTACACATCATAATATAGCAAGGGCTATTAACTCAGCTGTAGAGGTAGATTGAAACAAGGGCTAGACTGAGGTGAGGGCTATGATATTAGTAAAACAGGAAATATAATTGACAGGAAAATATGCACAACAGAAATAAAACATGAACGTAATTTATAATTAATTGTTACTATTGTAATTCTAGGAGTATTAGAAATAATATTGATGAGCTCAAAGCAGTTGTGGAAACTGAGGATATTGACATTATGGGTATCACTGAGACTTGGTTGGATTTGAACAATTTTGATGGGAGAAATGTTTTTGAAATACTAAGCTACAGTTATAGTATTTTGGCCAGTTAAACGTTGAATATTATTTATGATTTTAACCAAGCTACAGATTATTTACTAGAGATAAAGTATTGAAAAAAGGGGAGGAAAAGCTTTATATGTGAGGAGTTAAGTTAGAGTTTGTTTGTTTGTTTTTGAAGTTAAGCACAAAGCTATACAATGGGCTATCTGTTCTCTGCCCACCACGGGTATCTAAACCCGGTTTCTAGCGTTGTAAGTCCGCAGACATACCGCTGTGCTAACTAGGGGGGGCATATTAAAGAAAATAGCACTGAGGTTGAGTCAGTTTGAGTTAGTGTTAGTGGATATAAAGGGAAAAGTCTTGTTATTGGGATTTGTTATAGACTACCAGGTCAGAATGGGGAAGTTAATGAGAAACTGTATAATAATATCAGAATGGTAGCTGAAAAAGATGTTATTATGGGAGATTTTAATTTCAAAGGTATTGATTGGGAAAACAATAGGATAAGGAGTCATAAATTCAAATTTTGGCAGCGTAGGAGTCGTCTGCAGTTTAGACAGTATTAGTTTTCAAAGAGGGTGGTTGGCTTTTGGAATGCGCTGCCATCAGGCAGAAAAGTTAATTAACTGAATTCAAGAAAAGATTGGATGAATACATGAGTAATAAGGGGTGGTTATAGTTGGGAGCTGGAAGGGACATACTTGATGGGCTAATAAGCTCCTAATTGTCCCTTTAAAAGTTTATGAATCTTATGAATTTATATATCAGTTACAAAACACAATATATCACAGTTATAAATCACAATCCAGCCAAAATTTATATTTGTGTCTCCTGGTCCTACTATTCTTACTGTTAAGTATAAGAAAAGATGATACATCGACACTATCAATTCCCTTTACAATCTTAAACCCCTCAATCAGATCCCCCTAACTCTTCTTTTTTCAAGAGAAAACAATTTCAGAGTATAAGAACCCCTCCAACCCAAGCACCATTCTCTGAACCATTTCCAACAATACAATGTCTTTCGTAAGGAAAGGAGCCAAGACTGAACTCAATGTTTCAAATGTGGCCTAACCAGTGACCTATAGAATGACATTATAACATATTTAGACTTGTATTCAACATTTCTGTAGATGCAACTTAAAATCCTATTTGCCCTACCATTGACAACAGAACACTGTTTGGATGGCTTTAGAGACTGATCAACCATTACACCAATATCCCTTTCTTTCATGACACTGTTAAGGTTATTACCATTCAAATTATGATAATCCATATGCATTTATTAGAACTAAAACTCATTGATAAAAATGTGATTTGTAACTGTAATACATTGTGATTTGTAACTGTGATATAGTGTGATTTGTAACTGTGATATAGTGTGATTTGTAACTGTGATATATTGTGATTTGTAACTGTGATATATTGTGATTTGTAACTGTGATATATTGTGACTTGTTACTGTGATATAGTGTGCTTTGTAACTGTGATAAAGTGTGATTTGTAACTGTGATTTATTGTGATTTGTAACTGTGATATATTGTGATTTGTAACTGTGATATAGTGTTATTTGTAACTGTGATATATTGTGATTTGTAACTGTGATTTATTGTGATTTGTAACTGTGATTTATTGTGATTTGTAACTGTGATATATTATGATTTGTCACTGTAACACATTGTGATTTATAACTATGATATATTGGGATTTGTAACTGATATCTAGGAGTCATCTTCAGCCACGACAGTTTTATTTTTCTAACAGGGTGGTTGGCCTTTGGAATGGGTTGTCTTTGGATGTTGTGGAAGCAGTAAATGTAAGTGAGTTTAAAAGAAAGCTTGATAACTATATGAATGATAAGTTTAGTTTAGAAGATGGAACAGCCGAGAATGACCAATAGGTCACATGTTGTTCCAAAACGTTATGTTATGTTATAATAACACTTCATTAAAATGAGACAAAATAATACAGGATACTAAACACAATAAAAATACAAACTATGAAATATAATACAAATCAGCAGAAGCATCATACAGTGATATAATATAGGTATTAAAAGGTTAAAATTCAAAGTACTTGTGTATATATAGATAATCAAAACACTCAAACAATGAATGAATCTTAAGTACACAATTTAAAAACTTTATTCTGAGACTGTCAACCGTCTCCAAACACACTCATGTTTCAACAAAAATTTTATTCTGGTTTATAGATCTTTGAAAGAAATTAGTCAAATATCAAATAAAACTAGATGTAATTGATATAATGGATAAAATTTGTTTTTACAAAATTGAAAATGAATATGGTTGTGTATGCATTGTTCAAACTAAAAGAAATTTAAAATTTTGAATAAATGAACATAAAAGAAATGTTAAAAATAAAAGTAAAAATTCCGCACTAGTTGAACATACATGTCACATTGTTTCATATTATTCAGTGGTGAAAAACTGTCATTTTGGTTCAACCGAATAATACGACTAGAAATATCAGCGAAACTATAGAAATAATGAAACACACTAAAAATAATTATCACATCTTAAATAAGTACGAAGGGCAAGTCAGAAAGTATGCAAATTACGCGATCTTCTTTAAGTTCAGTATGTCAAGTAAGTGATCACGTGACCAATGACTTCTTATATATAAATAACTAAATATATATATATATATGAAATTAGACTTTTAAAGAAAAATCACCTTTAAAAACTTCTGAGCCACCGGTGGTCAAATTTTCATTTATTTCTTTAACTAAGCTTTGTTTTAATTTTTAGCCGCTGAATAGCGGCTCATAGAATGGCTCTGAGTTTTTCAAGAACAAACATTAAGCTCATATCTTTGTCATCTCAGTTATGAACTCAGAATGTCAAACCCTTTCGATTTCTGTATTTGACCACATCCAAAGTCTCATAGATTAACTTACTTTAATCCTGCCTAAAAAAAAAAATCAATTTGAGGGTAGGCTGGTAGAGGTCCTGGTGGGTTTATTTGTTTCTTTGGAATTAAGCACAAAGCTACACATTGGGCTATCTGTGCTCTCCTCACTACGGATATCGAAACCCGGTTTCTAGCGTTGTAAGTCCGCAGACATGCCGCTGTGTCACTGGGGGTGCAGATGAGTAATAAAATCGAATCGGGCATACGCGCGCCCCGTGCTTGGTATTGCTGGCGCAAAAAATATAGCTACTAATTAGAAAAAAAGGTTTAATAAATTCATTTACTCTAGCCCTGCCTAAAATAATTTGAAGTGCCGCGGTTATTGAGGATTCCCTCTTGTTTCTTTTTGCTTTAGTCACATTAGTTATAATAATTACGCCATTTACATTCCTATAGTATAATCGTATATATGTGGAATTTAAATAATTAAATTAGCAAGTTATTTTAGTTCAGAAATAATTAACAATAAAAGACATTTCAAGATACAGTAAAGAAATATAACAACACTTTATACACCATTCAGATATAAATCATAATTCGTAGTCAAGTTAGAGAAATTCCAAAGACAACCATAGCTCTAATTAATGAAAACATCTTAACTAAATACAAGAGAACCGCACATATATATTTTTTTAATTTGATAATCTCACGTAATCCTAATTCTAATTTGAATCCATTTATAACATAAAATACAATATGCGTTTTGATAAATTGGATACAACAACATGACAGTTAAGAAAAAGAATAAAAAAGAAAAGATAAAAAAAGAATCAATGAATACGTTAAATAAAAGAGTTACCGTATTTTTCGGAATATAAGACGCACAGGTGTATAAGACGCC
>NW_013673217.1:13544-20228 GCF_000517525.1 Limulus polyphemus
TGCAAGCAGATTTTGACATCAAATTTTGGGGTAAAAAAGTGCGTCTTATACACCTGTGCGTCTTATATTCCGAAAAATACGGTAGATATATTTGCATAAATGATATTATAGCTACAACTGAGCCTGAAGCAAAATAGTAAAAACTTTCACATAAAGTTACATAAGTATAAAGCATAACTGTCAACAAAACAATATAGCTAGCTGAAAGCAAATTTACAAATTATTCGAGATAGAAATTATTAACAGAAAATAAAGATATCCAAACTATTTGCAATATTACGAAATACTGTTTAAGAGCTTGTTTGATGACGAAACTGTTACTAGCCTTGATTTCAAGGAACAATTAAGTTCAGTAAACATTCTCCCGCCTAGAGCATGCGGATCGCAATTATTAACTCTAGGAAAAAGACAACAATAGTATAAATACAATTTGTGAAACAAGACGAGGTAATGTCTTGCCATGTTATTTAATTCCCCAACAAAATCAACATATTACCTAAATATCTGCATTAATCGCCATAGTAAAATGGTCACCTAGAGGTTCATTACTATTTTTATGTAAATTGAACGCGTACACCTTAAGGGTGCTTGGAGTGATTGCAAAAAATGATACATACATTTCAGATAGTCATTTAACACTTTTCTGAGATGTGTGACTTAGTTAAACAGACAGATAAGCCAGTTCTACAAATACATGTTTACAATAGTTTCCGGATAACAGATATTCACAATGAATTAATACAGACAATACCAGTTTGGCCTGTACACTGGGATTTCTTTACACTACCTTGGTTGGATAGAAACGTGTTCTATAACTTTGAAACATATCACCTTGGTAACATTTCTGTTTTTAATTTACTGTGATTTTAACTTTCTTGATAACTCGCTTGTATTGATAATGTTTTATTTTAATCACCTAAAATGCTCAGTTTATTTAATTGTAGTCAACTGTTGACTAGTTGTTGAAAGCAAAGTTTTATTTGGATTTTCTTCCTACGGCCCGATTTATTATCTCTTTAAATACTTTTGTCCCTTTAGTTTTCAACCTTGGTTTATTTTTCAGTCGAGAATGGACCCTGAGCTAGTGTTACTGGTTGTAATTTACATCACTGTTTGATTCTGTGTACTTGTAGACCTAAAATTATGTAAGCTTTTTTTCATTTAGAATGTCTTTTTTTTTTTCTTATTGTAGACCAGCTATGTGAAGTAATAACTACTATCCAGTAACATCGATTATCTATAGGATGTTTTCACAAATAAAATTTAATCTCAAAAGTACTTAATCTAAAAATTGTTTTAATACAACAAAAATTTACTTACAGTAAGTATTTTTTCGACTCATTGAGACAAAAAATTAGTTTTGTATTTTCATCATGTATATATATATGATTTATTTTGTATGATAAACATTCGTAAAATGTTATATTTTTGTCAAAATTCTGAAAGACTAATGTTTTGTTAGACGCAAAGTAAAGAACAATATATAGTTATGTGTGTAGTGATTACTGAAAATCCTCACGTGGATTCACAAAAGTCGATCTGTATATGTAGTCACAATTGTATAATAGAATATTTTCAGTTTTTGTCAATAGGTTAACTCCGCCAGATCAATCATGGCTTCATCTCAACCAGTTTACTGGTCAAGACGGACGAACATGAAATGTAACTTTAACAGGAATCGTGTTCGAAATATTTTGAGCATAACCTATGATCTGAAATGAAACAGGAACTCTTAAACATAAAAATCCAAAGTTAAGAACAACTGTGATTTTATATTAACAATACCGTAGATTGTATGGTACCTCCTTCACTATGAAAGTGTGTGTTATTTAAAACTTTCCTTCAGTGACAGAATAACATCAGTGCTATTTCTTAATACGATGTGTGGCGATATTTCATTCTGATATACTTAATTTTACGTTTGAAGAAGCACTAATACAACAGTGCCATCAAACATCATGGTAATAAAAAAGTGAGATCTGTAACTCAAATTTCTTTAAAAATTATAGAAACTTTTAACAAAAAGTGTTATTATGACATAAATATTATTAGAGTTGATACACTTTTTAACGCAGTGAGCCATACTGGATTATAGCAAGTCGGTAGCCTCGTATCGCAAGAAACAGAAGTTAATTACGATGATGTATATCAATTAGGTCTTCGTATTTCAAAGTATCAAACCAAACTGATTATGGTCCACTGAGTTTACCTGTCCAGTTTCGTTCACTCTACAACACCATGATATAATCCACTTATCGATAGCCGGAACATAGGAGATAAGTCGGGTCACAGTTGCGAATAAAGAATCATTGTGAGCCGATAATAGGATGCTGCCTGTGTCAGGGCAGTGATGATAAATCCCGAACATATCTGGATAACAAGGCTTGATTATTACACGTATCTCTGGATAACAAGGGTTGATTATTACACGTATCTCTGGATAACAAGGATTGATTATTACACGTATCTCTGGATAACAAGGGTTGATTATTACACGTATCTCTGGATAACATGGATTGATTATTACACGTATCTATGGATAACAAGGATTGATTAGTACACGTATCTCTGGATAACATGGATTGATTATTACACGTATCTATGGATAACAATGATTGATTATTACACGTATCTCTGGATAACAAGGCTTGATTATTACACGTATCTCTGGATAACAAGGGTTGATTATTACAAGTATCTATGGATAACAAGGATTGATTATTACACGTATCTATGAATAACAAGGATTGATTATTACACGTATCTCTGGATAACAAGGCTTGATTATTACACGTATCTCTGGATAACAAGGCTTGATTATTGCACGTATCTCTGGATAACAAAGATTGATATTACACATATCTATGGATAACAAGGATTGATTATTACACGTATCTCTGGATAACAATGCTTGATTAGTACACGTATCTATGGAAAACAAGGCTTGATCATTACACGTATCTCTGGATAACAAGGCTTGATTATTACACGTATCTATGGATAACAAGGATTGATATTACATATATTTATGGATAACAAGATTTGATTATTAAGCGTATCTCTGAATAACAAGGATTGATATCACACATATCTATGGATGACAAGATTTGATTATTAAGCGTATCTCTGAATAACAAGGATTGATATCACACATATATATGGATAACAAGGATTGATTATTACACGTATCTCTGGATAACAAGGCATGATTATTACACGTATCTATGGATAACAAGGATTGATTATTACACGTATCTCTGGATAACAAGGATTGATATTACACATATCTCTGGATAACAAGGCTTGATTATTACACGTATCTCTGAATAACAAGGCATGATTATTACATGTATCTCTGGATAACAAAGATTGATTATTACACGTATCTCTGGATAACAAGGATTGATATTACACATATATATGGATAACAAGGATTGATACTACACATATCTCTGGATAACAAAGATTGATTATTACACGTATCTCTAGATAACAAGGATTGATTATTACACGTATCAGAGATAACAAGGGTTGATTATTACACGTATCAGAGAAAACAAGGCTTGATTATTACACGTATCTCTGGATAACAAGGATTGATATTACACATATATATGGATAACAAGGATTGATTATTACACGCAATCCTCTGGCATCACAACCATAGTTTAATAGAAACTGTAATGAAGTCAACACAGAACTTTATTTGCACAACTTGTGCTATCTGCTGTGTCCACCGAGGGAAATCGAACCCCTGAGTTTGGCGTTATAAATCCGTAGACTTATCGCTATCCCACCGACGGACAACTTTCAAAGAGATTGCTATGGTTGCAGTTGTTACTGATATGAGTACTAGATGGCGCTTTAAAGCTTATTATCATTGTGTCTGAGGCTAAAGAATCGGTACTAACGTCGATGTGTTAGCGATATTTCGGGTGTTCAAACTTTCATGTAGTTATGTGTGTACATACTTGTATGCAGTAGTTTATGTAAATAGCGCCAATAAAATTAACCTTTCTTTTTTTTTTACTGTGCGAAACCTTCCATTTTTTTCTCATACATTAAAAAGCCAGCAAGATTCCAACAAAGTCAATAAAATATTTTGTATAAAGTAATTGATCTTCTTTTAAATTTTCCTTGTTCCGACTACGTTTTGTATCCTTTATGGTTGTTTTATGCTAATGTCTCCTACTTACATGTTATTATTACACCACGGTTAAGCGGCTGTTAAATACAATAATACAAAATTATTTTTAGTTTATTAAGATTTTGAATTCAAGTATAATCAGGTTTTCAGTATTTCCCAAAATTCCTTATGTATATTTTGGTAAACTCTGTAGAAAGCTCACTTTATTTATATATATATTTTTAATAATGCAACATGTTTTTCTGTGTTTAAAATAACACTATAAATGGATAAAAACGTGACATTTTTTTAAAGTTAATTCTATTGTAAAACTATATGGTTATTTACCTCGGCATTACTGGTCAATTTATTATGTTTGCTAAACTTTATATTTAATAAATGATATTGAGGGAAAAATGTTTCATGTACATTTTTAATTATCTTTCACTTTAAACAACGGTTGTTATTAAGCTAAATGGAATTATAAATCTATTGCAATGTGGTAATTAGTCAGCAACTGACAGGAACTAAACGTCATTCCTCATCATATTAATAATGAATATGTGTATAGTTTGACTTTAATAACATTCACGATTCAAACCTCAAGGTTCGAAACACAGAAACAGCCATAACTGTTTCCGTCATACATTCTGTTTGTTCGTGTGTAAACTGTAATACACTTTGTATGTTCGGATGTAATCTGTAATACACTATGTATGTTCGGATATAATCTGTAATACACTCGGTGTCTTCGGATGTAATCTGTATTGCACTAGGTGTCTTCGGATGTAATCTGTAATACACTAGGTGTTCGGATGTAATCTGTAATACACTCTGAAACTTCGTATGTAATCTGTAATACACTGTGTATGTTCGGATATAATCTGTAATGCATTCTGTATGTTCGGATGTAAACTGTAATACGCTGTGTATGTTCGGATGTAATCTGTAATACACTATGTATGTTTGGATATAATCTGTAATACACTGCGTATGTTCGGATGTAATCTATAATACACTCTGTATGTTCGGATGTAATCTGTAATACACTCTGTATGTTCGGATGTAATCTGTAATACACTCTGTATGTTCGGATGTAATCTGTAGTACACTCTGTATGTTCGGATATAATCTGTAATACACTCCGTATGTTCGGATTAAATCTGTATTACACTCGGTGTCTTCGGATGTAATCTGTATTGCACTAGGTGTCTTCGGATGTAATCTGTAATACACTCTGTAACTTCGGATATAATCTGTAATACACTGTGTATGTTCGGATGTAATCTGCAATACACTCTGTATGTTCGGATATAATCTGTAATACACTATGTATGTTCAGATGTAATCTGCAATACACTCTGTATGTTCGGATATAATCTGTAATACACTATGTATGTTCAGATGTAATCTATAATACACTCTCTATGTTCGGATATAATCTGTAATACACTGTGTATGTTTGGATGTAATCTGTAATACACTATGTATGTTCAGATGTAATCTGTAATACACTATGTATGTTCAGATGTATTCTGTAATACACTCTGTATGTTCGGATGTAATCTGTAATACACTCTGTATGTTCGGATGTAATCTGTAGTACACTCTGTATGTTCGGATATAATCTGTAATACACTCAGTGTCTTCGGATGTAATCTGTATTGCACTAGGCATCTTCGGATGTAATCTGTAATACACTCTGTAACTTCGGATATAATCTTTAGAGTGTATTACAGATTACATCTGAACATACATAGTGTATTACAGATTATATCCGAACATACAGAGTGTATTGCAGATTACATCCGAACATACACAGTGTATTATCCGAAGTTACAGAGTGTATTACAGATTACATCCGAACATACAGAGTGTATTATAGATTACATCCGAACATACGCAGTGTATTACAGATTATATCCGAACATACGGAATGTATTACAGATTACATCCGAACATACAGAATGTATGACAGATTACATCCGAATATACAGAGTGTATTATAGATTACATCTGAACATACATAGTGTATTACAGGTTATATCCGAACATACAGAGTGTATTGCAGATTACATCCGAACATACACAGTGTATTACAGATTGTATCCGAAGTTAAGTAATCTGTAATACACTCTGTATGTTCAGATGTAATCTGTAGTACACTCTGTATGTTCGGATATAATCTGTAATACACTCTGTATGTTCGGATGAAATCTGTATTACACTCGGTGTCTTCGGATGTAATCTGTAATACACTGTAACTTCGGATATAATCTGTAATACACTGTGTATGTTCGGATGTAATCTGTAATACACTCTGTATGTTCGGATATAATCTGTAATACACTATGTATGTTCAGATGTAATCTGTAATACACTCTGTATGTTCGGATGTAATCTGTAATACACTCTCTATGTTCGAATTAAATCTGTAATACACTCTCTATGTTCGGATGTAATCTGTAATACACTCTCTATGTTCGAATTAAATCTGTAATACACTCTCTATGTTCGGATGTAATCTGTAATACACTCTGTATGTTCGAATTAAATCT
>NW_013673217.1:21129-22246 GCF_000517525.1 Limulus polyphemus
ACAAATACTATTATAATACACAAACAATAATACAATTTACAATAATAGTTATTACAAATAATGATTTATATACAAAAGTTTTACAAACTTACAATCAATATAGTCTTCTTTCTAGTCTGGAACTTCCTAGATGTCTTACCGAGGGTTCACGATGAGCGAGATAATTTCGAGTTGATGTGGGTACAATTGACTTAATAGGGAGCTGGCTAGCTCTGCAGTTCTCGCTGATCACACGCCGATATTTTTTCCTACCGGTGACGTTAGGTAATTTTTCGTAAAAGTACTAACGTCAGATGTGAATCCACTGAAGTTAAATGGTTTGTAACGTTCGAAATTTATAAATGTTCCTGGTCAAATATCTTAAGTTTTTCGATTAATAAGCGTTATAACAATCACAGTTATAGCTTCGGAATTATATAGCACACCAACTATAGCAAACCAATAATAGATACTGTCTTTTGGCGCGTCGCGTTGGTTATATTTATAGGCGTGTGAAGAGTTTCTAGAAAATTCAGATTACGTAACAATACAAAGCTACATTAAGCGTTTTCGTACACATATATATTGTTGATTCTTACACTCGAGAATCTTCTACAACTTTAGAGAATAGGCGGAAGTTTTGCAATACATATTTAACACTATAAGATATGCATATTTCTAAATATTAGGTCGTCAAGAAATTAATGTCGCTTTCTTAGATGAAAAAACCCGAACAACTTATATATAAAAATAAAACATTTATTAAATGATATAGTCTCCATTCTTATCGATGATGCCTTTCCATCTTACAATCAAGTTGTTAATGCCCTGATTAAAGAAATCGCTTGGCTTTAAAGAAAAAACATGTCGATGTCCTCATTAACACCTTCCACATTTGCATACGTTTTCCTATTTAGATGGTGTTGCAGCAAACGAAAAAGATGGCAGTCTGATGGTGTCATACCTGGAGAATATGGTGGGTGGGGGAGAACTTCCCAACCCAACTCCATAATCTTGTGTTGCATCTAACGTGCCACATGAGGACATGCATTGTCGTGGAGAAGAAGAACACATTTCCGATTGACGAGTGAAGGGCGTTTCTGATGAAGGGCTTGATTTAAGCGTCCCAGTTGCTGAC
>NW_013673217.1:23246-32289 GCF_000517525.1 Limulus polyphemus
GACACTTACAAACGTTCAAAACATTTCCATAAACTTCTTTGATGTTCTTTGTGACTACAGGGGCGCTGTTTCCCTTCTTGTATTCAAACAGCATTACATGCCGAATGTGTGTCTCGTGGTGTGCCATCACTATAAGGGATTAAAGTATACTAAAATTTACACATTATATAGGCTACACTAACGTAACATTTAGGCGGTTTGTTTAACTATTATACGTGATGTACGTTTTATGGTGGGTGGTTAATGAAAGTATTCCAAAACTCGACATTAATTTCTTGACGATCTAATATAAGCTTAATCTAAACAAACGTTGATATTAAAATAAATATATAATAATAAATCCGTCACATACAATAATAATAATAATAATTTATAGATCCACGCCTTTAATCTGGGAGTGTTAATACCACGGCTGATTTATAGCAAAGTATGAACATAAAATGTATCTTTCTTAATTTTGTAAAAGTAATAATATATTGCAATTAAAAACTAAACACTTATATAGAGGTTTCAAATATCTATGAAGACGCCTCTCCAATAAATAATCACATATAATACTCTTTCTGGCACTGGACTACATAGGAATATTTTAACATATATTTATTGGTTGTTCCGGACATTTAAGGTAATAATTTTCACAGAATAAGCAGATGGGAAATCTTACTTACTTTATTTCATATTATAATAGCGATTTTCTGAGGAATGACCTTATTAGTTGTTTGTTTGTAATTTAACACAAAGCTAGACAATGGGCTACCTGTTCTTTGCCTACCTTGGGTATCGAAACCCGGTTTCTAGCTTTGTAAGTTCGCAGACATATCGCTGTGCCATTGGGAGGCTGACCTTATGAGTGGGTTTTTAAACTATGACAGATTTTTATTTAATTTCTTTGGTGATGTAATAAGTTTAATATTGTGTGAATGTTTCATTACTACCGACTTCAATAAAGTTTCTTCTTTTGAGTAATAGTTTTCAGTCTTCAAACCGTTTAGATGTTATGTGAAAGGATTTTCTTGATTCACAATGAAATTATTTCCTATACATGAATTACCATTTTTAAAGCCGTTCTTCACTTTTTAATGTTATTGAACTTTTATACCTTTTAATTTATCATCAAATATTATGTAAAATTTATTTAGAATTGTTAATTTTCTGAATGCTTCAGACTGTCAAAAATTCAACATATCCTCTTTATGTTATTTTTCACCAACTCGAAAAGTGGATCACACTTCTTTTCTGTATCGAGTAAACAAACTGAAACAGAAAATTAAAGTTGCACAAAAATAACCACATAGTGATGAAGTTTCGAGTTACATATATTTACCTAAGTTATTTTTATGTTTAGAAAAGTAAACTTAATTTCCTGTTAATACATTTCAACATTCTTTATATTAGTTTATAAATAAACAGCCACACATTTAGAGTTAATAAACGAGAACCTCTTATCACACGTTAGTTTTTAATTCTCTTCCTTCTCTCTCTCTCACTCATATCCGAATTTTACGTTTTGTCTTCTGAACTCCTCTCTCAGAAGTCTTCCATACAAATAGTCTGGCTTACATACATCAAGCAAATGTAACTGTTTTTATATCATCATCACTCTAACAACAGTCCGTTGATCTATACTGTTCTTCATAAAATGTATAAAACAAATGACATATTTAACATTAGTAACATCGCTTAAATCAACCTTGTGAATATAAAAATAGTAATAAATAACTGGCTCTGTTAGTTCCACAACTAAAATCTTACAAGCTCTCAGCATGCCGGGATATATATGTATAAAAATTCTTTTTTTTTTATTACATGAAATTTATGGAATTTAAAATCATTTTGAAACGTAATAGATTTTTAGTAAAAAACGCTTAAAAGTCATACATCATCTTCAAATTAGTAGTTCTCTGTAGAAGTAAAAATTGGCCGACTTCAATTTCTATCTACTCCACAAAATACACATTTTACTAATTGACAAATTTGTACAGCGAAAAACAACAACAACAACAAAACAAATATGATTGACAAGGTAAGTATGATACAAGCATTTCGAAGAGTAGTTATGATACAAGCATTTCGAAGAGTAGTTTTGATACAAGCATTTCGAAGAGTAGTTATGATACAAGCATTTCGAAGAATAGTTTTATTGTCCAGGTTTCAGTAAAATATTCGTAGCCATTTTTCTGTAGTGGCTTGTAAAACTATAATTAGTAATAATAAGGCTGGAGACACCTGCCACCCACGACAGGAGATAACAAAACTACTCTTCGAAATGCTTGTATCGTAATGAATGCAGTATTGAGCATGTCACAGGATAGTTTTAAAATTAATTCAAGCGATTTTGTTTTTTTCGTCCTGAAGAATTTATCTAAGTTCTTCACTTTTCCGCCATTGAAAAAATCCGGTGTTTTACTAATGTGCATTAATTGGAAAATAACTTGTGCAACTCATAGCAACTTAATTCGAAACTGCCACGTTGAGGATTCATCATTTCTCGAGTTCGCTGTTGTACTTTGTCTCAAAGTAATTTTCTGCGACTATTTCTAACAGTAGACGATTACCATAGTAGATTTATCTACACTTGTGAGTGGAGATTCATTCTACTGATTTTCGTACCTGTGAGTGCATATATTATTATCATTATTCATATTTTATTTCACAAGCCTACAGCAAAATCGGCTGAGTATTTTGCACCAAAACCTAGACAGATATACTATATAAAACAATGCGAATGTCCGTGACCTATTTAAACAAGTGAGTATTTTTCATTGAAAGTTGATTTACATGTCTATAAATTCATAATATATGCGATGTTGGTGTGAGCGATGGACTCGACGCTTGATAAACACGTGTTTACACGAAACCTCAGGCACAAAAACCACCTGGCTCAGTAAATTATGGTTGAGTGAAAAGCCAATTCAGCTGTAAACTGTTTAAATATAGCTATCATTCAACTAACTGCATATGAACATTAAAAAAAAAACTTAAGAAAAAGATTAGTAAAAATTGTTAATTTAAAAAGGGGGAATATGGATCGTCAAAAAAGTACAGAAACCAGTTGAATCAAAATTCAAATATTATATTTTCAAGCCTACAACTAGGGACCCTAAAATCAATAAACAAAAAAGGCTGTTAATAGTGTCTACTTATTTTCTCAAGCTAGAAATCCCTCTTTTCATTCCACTAAAATTCATAAGTACTCTAGACATAGTGTCAAAATATTTTAATTTGAACAATTCTTTTTAAAACAGATAGCAATAATATTACTGGGTACAAGCATATGACAGTGATACCTGAGAAGTTTCAAGTATTTGCAAATGTTAATAAAATTGAAAACTTCAATAAAAAGGATTTCTTGCTTTTCATTTATGGTTTGTACTTTGTTAGGCTCATTTTTCTTTAAGCAAAAACATACTTTCATTGGGAAAATGGTACAGAAAAAAATATGTAACCAAATATGAACATGTTCCACCGAGTTGACAAATAATAAAAATGAAGATAAATACTATTTTAATTAGAGCCTTTTGAATATCAGATTATTTGCTCCCCCTGTGCTCTTACACTCTACCCTTGCTTCTGACACTATGCATATATGCTAATATATATTTGTACGTGTATATCATTAATTCTAACATATACAAGTTACTTGTTATGGTGCAGGAAATATATTTTCTTGGACTATGTCAATATGACACGATCGTAATACTCAAAAACAGAGAAGAAAGTCCATCATTGATGGTTGGAGTTGTAGAAACTGACATGATGTTATAAGACATGCCACCCACAGTGTAGGATGACAGGAAATAAATGCAGTACTTTCAAGTAGATTCTCTGCGGACTCAATTGGTGGTGGAACTCTGTATATCATTAACTTCCCTATTGCAACAAGGCGGGAAGTACACAGTGACGTCACTGTTGCTCATCTTACTGTTGTACCATCTGCATTACTTTAGTTTTGTCCATGTAATCTGAAACCAAACTGTATAAAAACAGTCTTCTAGTTTTGCAGATTCACACTCTTCGTTCAAATCCATTAATAGAAAATCAGATACTGGAAGATAGTTTTACACTTAATCTAATACATGTAACATAAATCAAAATATTCTACAAAATATTTTGTATAAAGTTGGTTTTGTAAAGTATAATATTTTCAATTTTATGTAGCGGAATGTAATGCAGGATAAATTTAATTAAAAAAACAACAATAATTTACTACCAGTTTTACATTTTGAAACCTGAATATTCTTATCCTCTATTAATGAGCATAGTTTACTAAACATGAAATATAATATACATTACGTTACACTATAACATTCTGTTTCACATATCTCTCTCAAATATCTGTTTCAATTGATCTGTTGTATATTTACACTAATATCAATAGAAATATTATAAGAGATATATAATTTAGTTTTTCTGTTTATATTTTAGGTCCTCGGTCACGAAAACTGAAGGGTAAAAAGAAAACGCCGGACGAGAAGCGGCCGAGAACTGCTTTCACTGCAGACCAGTTGGCCCGTTTAAAGCAAGAATTTCAAGAGAACCGGTACTTGACGGAGAAACGACGCCAGGATTTAGCATTAGATCTTCAACTGAACGAATCTCAGATAAAAATCTGGTTTCAGAACAAGCGTGCTAAAATAAAGAAAGCCAGCGGTCAGAAAAATCCTCTGGCTTTGAAGCTGATGGCTCAGGGTCTTTACAACCATACCACCATTCCCGTCCGTGACGAAGAGGATGAAAATTCGAACTTTCCGGCGTGAGATGAAAATGAACACATACAGATAGAGAATTGCCTTTTATACGACGCGTTCTTGTTGTATACGAAAAAAAAAAGAAACGTTTTCGTCTGTGAAGTAAAAATAATTGAACCTTTTTTGTTCATCGTTGCACACTTGAATAATATCATATAGCAGAACTGTGGTGTAAAGTAGTTTAGTCCAGTTGGTCACTAAACTGTGGTGTAAAATAGTTTAGTCCAGCTGGTCACTGAACTGTGGTGTAAAATTGTTTAGTCCAGCTGGTCACTAAACTGTAGTGTAAAATAGTTTAGTTCAACTGGTCACTGAACTGTGGTGTAAAATAGTTTAGTCCAGCTGGTCACTGAACTGTGGTGTAAAACAGTTTAGTCCTGCTGGTCACTAAACTGTGGTGTAAAATAGTTTAGTCCAACTGGTCACTAAACTGTGGAATAAAATAGTTTAGTCCAGCTGGTCACTGAACTGTGGTGTAAAATAGTTTAGTCCAGCTGGTCACTAAACTGTGGTGTAAAATAGTTTAGTCCAACTGGTCACTGAACTGTGGTGTAAACTAGTTTAGTCCAGCTGGTCACTGATTTACAGTTGATGGTGATTTTTTCATACGACTTGTGAGCACTGTACCATGAATCAAACTCTGTTCAGTTGTATTTCTTCTGTTATGGTGAAATGAATGAAGAGACTTCAACAAGGCTTGACGACATGAGAGAACCACAATTCTGGACCAGGATAAAACTGGACACATCTTATTTTCTAGAAACCTCACGGAAAAGGAACATATCTAAGTCATTCATTATTAAGCTTACACACACACACACACACGTATGTATATATATTTATGGAGAAGAAAAAATGAATAAAAATGCAGCCACAAAACAAAATCCAACACGGGGGGTACAAACCATCAGGTACCTCCAACGCAATTTGTGTTTTAATTCCGCAGGTATTTAAAAACAAAACTGGGCACATTACATAATGATCTACCCTATGGTTTGTGCCCTGTTGTTGGGTGTTTGTTTTGTGGCTGCATTTTTATTCATTTACTATTTTTTATTTTTTCCTTCTTCACAAAATTAAATCTATGTTTCATCTAAGGTTTGGATATGTTGTGTAAAAATAACGCTATACTTACTTTGGTTGTAATATTACTAAGATTTTGTAGCTTGTTTAAATAATTATGTATATATTACTGTATAGTATAAACAAGAGAGAACGTTCAGCATAAGTAGGCTGTGACTAGACATGCAATAATAGAAAAAGCGTCATCATCGAAAGTACCTTTCAGTCTTAGCACCTTTTATTTTTACAGCAGTATTTATTGTGCAATAGGTTGTATCATATACAAGCTAAGCCTGCATATTTTTAAGCATTAACAAACAGCTTCAATTATAGACGCATTACCCCAACAAACGATTACTTTGGTTGTGATTAATAAGAACATTGAACATAAAAACGTAATATCCGTTATATTGTAGTATAATATTCTATCTTCGCATATCTTGTTGTGTAGAGTAAAATATTTGTTTGATTTTCTCAACATGTTGCGGAAACGGCACTTATATCATTATAAATATTAGCAACTGAGTTATATATTGGAAGTCAAGTTATTTCTATTGGTGTACAACAATGTTTATCAGTATCACCAACGGTGCTGAATGAGCTTAGTGCGGTTTCAAAGTTTATAAATTTTACTTTAAGAATAAAAAATAATGCAAAAAGATATCATTTATTGCTTTTTTATACATAAAACTGTATCATATAAATACATATCGGTAAAAAAAAGACGAATGATGTTGTCATATCCGATATAAATAGTTCGATGTATTAAAGCTGAATATCTTATCATCTTTGTTCTGCAACCTTGCAAACAGATTTCCTTGCATGAGCGATAAATATGTTGAACTTGTTTTTTTATCCAGGGCTTATCTTATTCACTTCGTGACGGAACACGCAATAATCACAAGAAAACTAGAACTGTCAGGAAATATTGACAAACGAGTTGTGTACAAGTGGAAAGCTTAAACAATGGTAACTATTAGTGACAAGTGCGTATTAACTACAACACTATTTCTGTAATTGAATGGTAGGCCTTTTTTTTTTGCCTTTATACAAACTGTACTCATGAAAATTTTTTCTTCAACAAACCCTAATTCTATTTATCTGTATTTATGTCTTATAATGAAAGCAGGTTTAAAAATATTTGCAAAATATTACACAGTCATTTCATAATGGATCATTTATGCATAAGTTTCAATAAACAATGTGCTTTACGTATGGTTTGAACTGTATTTTGACTGTTTATTTCAGTTACCCCTTACACAGAGGTGTTCAGGCAAAGCATTGTACATATCATACTGTTTTGAAAATGTGTAATAAATGCTGTGATCGTTTTAATAAACTTTCGAATAAGCCGATAACAGTTGGTGTTCTTTTATAATATAAGCCTGAGGTAATTCGTGAATTTATTATATACGGTTTCTGCGCGTGAGTTTTTTAGACGTAACAAATTACCAATAGACAGGCCGCATCATGAAAACAACATACTTGCAAACGTGATTGGCAGGCAACTTTCTATTTTTGACACAAAGAAGGTAAAGTGTGTTGATGATCACCCATATGTCAAATTCGAATAGGCATACTTACCCAATTTTACTAATCTAAACTTAAATCACAAATGTGCATTTCAAGAACTGATCCAACTCAGTAGTTTAATAACAACATATTTGTACGTAATCTCTGAAAAAAAAGTCTATAAGCTGTAATTGATTATGAGTCGTTTTCATGCTGTCAATTCTTCTGATATTTGTAAAAGTGTATATAGTTGACACATCTACGTATCACACATTTTTTAGATTCTTCTTATATTTGTAAAAGTGTATATAGTTGACACATCTACGTATTACACATTTTTTAGATTCTTCTTATATTTGTAAAAGTGTATATAGTTGACACATCTACGTATCACACATTTTTTAGATTCTTCTTATATTTGTAAAAGTGTATATAGTTGACACATCTACGTATCACACACATTGCTACAAAAATGTGTGCTACGTAGGTGTGTCAACTATAAACACTTTCACAAATATCAGAAGGATCTAAAAAATGTGTGCTACGTAGAT
The DNA here is from genome assembly GCF_000517525.1 of Limulus polyphemus. Taxonomy (NCBI): domain Eukaryota; kingdom Metazoa; phylum Arthropoda; class Merostomata; order Xiphosura; family Limulidae; genus Limulus; species Limulus polyphemus. The sequence goes on from NW_013673217.1 coordinate 31,120, forward strand.
GTGTCAACTACATACACTTTTACAAATATCAGAATAATCTAAAAAATGTGTGATATGTAGATGTGTCAACTACATACACTTTTACAAATATCAGAATAATCTAAAAAATATGTGATATGTAGATGTGTCAACTATATACACTTTTACAAATATCAGAAGAATCTAAAAAATAAAAATAATTACTGTAAATTAAGTCGTGTTAATTATTTATAATTAAAGTAATACACTATTAAGCGTGACCGTTGATATTCTTGTGTTTTTTTAGCCAAGAATATTATGAACGTAGCAAATATCATAGTGGGTAAAATGATCACTTTTTTTTCATATTTTTCGAAGAAATGTGAAAATAATGAGCTTTTTGTCAAATATACTGAAGTATCCGAAATTCAAAATGAGTTTTAAGCGTTTAGGAAGAAACACAACTTCGGGTTTCGGCTCATGCTCTGTCATAAATTATCCATATATGAATATCACCTGTATAATTAACTCTACTGACGAAGATGGAATTGTAAAAATTAAAACAGTTATGTTCTGAAGATTAAACCCTACTTTCTCTTACACATACATAATATTTTGTTTGTCTTTCTAATGGGAACTTAAGTCAGCCCGACGGATGTTGATTTTGATGTTTTGAAATCAGTGAACTATTTCAAAATAGTTTCAACGTTTTCAAGAGCAACATACAACATCTGTTTTTGGGTTTAGTAATATTAGGTCGCCACGAAATTATTGTCACGTTTTGGTACACTTTCATTAACCACTCCCCAAAAAACATACATCACGTATAATAGTTAAACGAACCGCTTAAACGTCACGTTAGTGTAGCCTAGATAATACGTTAAGTTTAGTTTATTCTAATCCCTTATAGTGATGGCACAAGACGAGACACACATTCGGCATGTAACGCTGTTTGAATACAAGAAGGGAAACAACGCCTCTATAGCCACAAAGAATATCAAAGAAGTTTATCGAAATATTTCGAACGTTCGTAAGTGTCAACGATGGTTCAGCAAATTTCGTTCAGGTGACTATAGCCTTAAAAACTGTGATGGCAGGGGCCGACATGTTGGAATTGATATTGTTTCTCTGAAGAAGCTTTTTGAGTCTAACCCAAGGCAACACACTCGTGAAATGGCTCTAAAATTGCATGTATCTCATTTAAGGAATATA
>NW_013673217.1:33193-37903 GCF_000517525.1 Limulus polyphemus
TGACCTGACATGTTAAGCTTGAGACCGTGACCTGACATGTTAAGCTTGAGACCGGGACCAATCTTTATAAAATCATGATTTTTTCAGACTTGCATGTTACACTTGACATTCTACTTGCTAGACTTGTCTGTCAACACCCAAATAAGCTTTTCGTGTTGGTGTTCAAACATAGCTGTTTGCTGTTATAAATTTATCAAATCAATTGGCATATATGGTATGTTGCCCAGTATAAATAATAAGTTATTTGTTTCAATAAAACACCCGAAACAATAATTTCAAGAATTGTAAAAGTTTGTATAGTTTCTCTCAGTCCACTTAGGAATACACTCCACAAAGAAATGTAGAACAGTTATTTTGGTACTGCTTTAATTTCTATGGCATAGATATTCAATAGATATGCAAGTACATATGCATATTACATTTATCTAATCACTATTGACATTCATTGAACTAGTAATAATAGTTAAATCCATTTTCATTGATGTTGAAGAAACAAAGTGTAATTTAAATGTAACTGACAAGGAATGATATTTTTCAGTGAAATTTAGTTAACGCTTAGCAAGAATTGAATAGATTATTTTAATAAGAATATCTAATCGATATATTTCTTTTTGGATAATTTAATCTATAACAAAAGGTAATTTCAACACTAATAGATGACTAACAAACACAACAAACCTTTAATAATGACATAATTCGTATTCTTATTGAAATAGATTTAATTGTTGTTAAATGTTAATTATCAATAATGATTAATTAAATGTGATATTCATATCTAGTAGCACGTCAAATAACTACCTATTTAATTCACGCATTGCCATTATTTTTATTAGTTTTGGTGTTTGTTTGCACATTATTAAGAATGAGAGCCTTCTTTGCAAGTGGTTATTGCATCATAAAAACACTAAAGATAAGGAAAGTCTTGGTCAGTGTGTTCTCATGAACATCTCTCCCCCTTCCTCCCCCTCTGAGTACCTTTTCTACTAGTGCTGATGTTGGAGGGACGCAGAATATCTTCTCGTACAATAGACGAAGTTTAGAAAAGGTAGCATCTTCTTTCAAACTTCTCCAAATATTTTGTTGTCCTAATAGTGATGGAAGTATTTCCAAAGCCGATAAAACAAGAGGACTGATTGTTGTAGGCTGATAACTTGGTCCTTGAGGTTGTTGCTGGTGCTTTGCATATAATGTAAAAAAGAACAGAACTTTTCTGTGTGGGGGAGGGGCTGGGTGTCTTCAATTTTATCAGTCTGTCGTACAATAGTACTGATAGCTGCCCTTTCAATTGGTTCTGCGTCAGGAAGACTATCTGTTTCTTTCAAAATAGCATCAACGATACCATTCCTTAAGGCAGATTTCACTTCTTCCGATCCTGGTTGATCGTCTTCCTACCAAACAAAACCGTGGTTCGGATACAGAACACCATCCATGAGATTGATCATGTTGCCTTAAAACTGACTGTTTTCACAAATATTTGAAGTTACTTGAAACTTCGCAGAGATAATGTCGAGACCAAGACCAAGATCTCATAATTTGATCCCTAAGTGGTCTTGAAATCCCATCTGTACTGAGCATGTTTGGCCCTGCTAGCGTGTGAGTGGGATATTAACACAGTTTCAAACTTTTCGCTCCCTGGATCCCGTGGGGTGTGCGTGGCAGAAACATAAAATATCAGATACGAGTTCAGCGACCATGAACATCTACTCTTAGGCCCCCCATAATGCATGGATGACCTTTCAGAATGTTTTCGCTTTACTTAATAGCGGGGCTACGCCATATAGATAAGAATATCCCCCGGGTCACCCCAAGTCTGCCTGTCAGTTTTGATCATGCTAGATTCATGGAAGGTGTTAACTGAACATATATATACGTACATATATATACATAAGGCTATGAGTTAAATTATTATAGGATATTCAACTGATTCAAAGGTTACTGATTTTGGCGAAAGTACAGTAAATGATAAAACTCTGGGTTGGACAAGAAGGAAGTTTTCGCCATGATGGTCATTCTACTTGCTTGGATTTAGATAATTGTTCGGGTTTGGTTCGAACGTTTTAAAACTTCTTACTACTCTGTATTCTAAAGCAAACATATATGTGTTTGGACCGTATAATTGTTTGTTTGTTAGCAAATAACATAAAAATATTACATATACTACACAGCAGTAATCAAAACGCTAGCTCTAGAATATTGTACTTCACAGTCAAATGTTTTATTAAGTTATAAAGTTGAAAAATTCGACGCTAAGCCTTCAGTTCTTGATATTTGTAAACTCCACACCCTGAATTATGCTCTAAACAATGAATAAATGAAAATCTTCTCAACCACAGAAAAATTATATTTCTTAACATCAATTAGAAAACACTAACAACATCCTTGAAAAAGCATTATATATTTGTTAATTTATTTTCTTCATCAAAACGTCAAATGAAGAAAGGAAGTAGAGGCCTAATATGTTTTTTGATTTGCTATTACCGTTGCAACAGACTAGTTTCGCGGAATCCACAGCTCGTCAATGCTGCTTGGAAGACCGAAGAAAATAAATAAAGTAGGCCTGATTTAGTGATTGAATGTAAGCAGTTTGTTTGATTTAAAAGTGTAGCTCTGCGCATCTAAAACAAACAAACAAAATCTATCATATTCGTGTAATCAGTATACAGATGTTTAACAACATTTACAAATTATTTCGATTTAACTAGACAAAAATAGACGTTTATGCAATAATAAAAAAAAAGATTAATTTGTTCTAATGACAAACTATATACAGCAGTTTGGGTAATGAAACTTAAGCGTTGTTGACTCTAAGATATGAAAAGTAAATGTTTTAAATAAGCACTTTCGAAGGTAGTAAAAAATACTATTTTAAGAACCTTTAAAAGGGGTAGGGATTTTGCTTGCAACCCGAGAAACGAAAAGAAAACATAGTTGATTGGATGAATTCTACAGTCAAAAATGTCTTGTTTTATTTTGCAATAGTTATATATTTTTCCAAGGCTTCAACTATGTATTAATTTTGTTGAAAATTCTCATTTTTAGCAAACTGATTGTCTCAGTGTATTTTGTATTAGAAATATTTCATCGGTAGTTCTTTGAAAAAACAAATTATGTTCGATTCATTATTCTGATGTGAACAGGAGTTTTTAATTTCATTTTTAGCTTTTAAAAACCTTTATGATTCATTAATGTCTTTCTTTCTTTTTGCTAATTTTCGTACATTTTTCCCTATGTGCGTAACATATAATCACGCATATTTGAGTTGTATAGATTGTTTGTTTGTTTGTTTTTGAATTTCGCGAAAAGCTACACGAGGGCTATCTGCGCTAGCCGTCCCTAATTTAGCAGTGTAAGACTATAGGGAAGGCAGCTAGACATCACCACCCACTGCCAACTCTTGGGCTACTCTTTTACCAACGAATAGTGGGATTGACCGTCACATTATAACGCCCCCACGGCTGAAAGGGCGAGCTGGTTTGGTGGGACGGGGATTCGAACCCACGACCCTCAGATTGCGAGTCGAGCGTCTTATCCACCTGGCCATGCCGGGCCAAAGAATTGTATAGAGCATCAGTTTCATGCATGTGAAACTGGACTCTGTTTTATTGGATAAAATACCCATCAGAGCTACAGTTATCAAATTTTGGATAAAATACCCACCACGGCTACAGTTATCACATTTTATGTAAAATACCCACCACAGCTACAGTTATCAAATTTTATATAAAATACCCACCACAGCTACAGTTATCAAATTTAATATAAAATACCCACCACAGCTACAGTTATCAAATTTAATATAAAATACCCACCACAGCTACAGTTATCAAATTTAATATAAAATACCCACCACAGCTACAGTTATCAAATTTTATATAAAATAGCCACCACAGCTACAGTTATCAAATTTAATATAAAATACCCACCACAGCTACAGTTATCAAATTCTTTATGTTAATGTAACTCGTTAACGATAGATACATATTGTTACGTCTCTGTTCGTTTGTTAATTTCCAGTAAAAATTCTTTCCGAAGAACTTCAGCGATACAAGTCCTTTCTTAAATAAAACTAGTTTATTCTTTCTCAATACAACTTTTCAATACACTTAATTTCCACAGTCACTTTAACTTAAACACACTCTATAATTCACAACGATTCACGCACTTTACTTACGGTCACTATCGCTCGCTTGACTCAATTATCTGTTTGTATATCTCTATATCTGCAATCATTTGCCGGGCTTATATACTAAAATAGAGGGCGTCTGGCAAACACTCGGGCCTTCATGATCCTTCTAGAAACTCATCACGTGTTACCAGCGTCACGTGACTTCCGCTGTTGTAACACTGCCCCTTCCTTAGTATTGTTCGTCCCGAACAATAGCCACTTACATTAACCCAATAGATAATTAACAATAACTTGATTAAATGTACAGAATTTACAAACACAAAGTTAAAATTCAACAAAGTCTCCTAATTTTACGGGACGTACCTTCTTCCGTACTGATCTCCGTCTCGTTGGCTTCTGCTTCACGTTGGGTTCATCTGCTCCATCAGGAAATGTCCAATTATCGGTAATAGTCACATCAGTGGTAGTAACTTCAAGGGCCTTCACTGTTTCCCTTCTTTAAACCGGGTAGAGTTTCTTCTTTGACAGTGGCTTTTTAGGTGACACGTCTTCAGCAGCGTCATTTATTCCATTGTTCACTTCAT
>NW_013673218.1:0-3565 GCF_000517525.1 Limulus polyphemus
AGATCTTATACGATTAAAGCCATTTAGAAGCTTCAAGAGAGTGTTTTCCATTGAAATATACTATAATTTTCACTTTTAAATAAAAACCGTTCTTTAACTATTTCATAGACTAAAGACTTTGCATTTTTTACAAAATTTCGCTGATCATAATTATTAATCTTTTCCTATAGAAAGATTGTATTGAATTTAAGCTTTCCAATAATAGGTTTCTTTTATAAATTGTTGGGCGACTGTTATTTTAATACTTATTTTAACGATATCGTCTATCTGCTATTTTATATACATTTTTCTTAACCATTTCACGTTTCACCGTTCGTTTTTTATATAAATATATTACTTCATGGTCTCTTATATTCTGTTTTTCATTAATATACACCATAATTTTTGCGTTTCAAAAAAATTATTTTTTTTTACAATTTCAAAGGCTATGGTTAGCTTCTTCTTAAGCCTCTTCATCTATTCTGAACTATTGTTAATTGTTAATTAGCATGTTGCTAATGGATTTCATTTTTACTTTCTATTGGTCTTTCCTTTTCAGAGCCATGAATTGTGTTAGATTGCTGGTATTAGTTTGACGAATTGGAGTTTAAATTTAAACTGGTTCATCCAATTCGTCTGAATTTAAACTAGTTTAACCAATTCGTCTTAATTTAAACTAGTTTAACTAATTCTTCTTAATTTAAACTAGTTTAATTAATTATTTTAAATTTAAATTATGTTTTAGAAGATCATAGTATTTTTATAATGTTCATTTCATTTGTACTTTTTGTACGTTGTAAATCCGTAGACTTACCTCTGTCCCAGAAGCTTCCAGGTTTGTATCGATAAATATTCGTTTAAGCAGTCTCTTAACGCAAAAGCTTCTCTTTATAAAAATAAACGAAATTGATAAATACATAAAGCAGTATATATGTGTGTGTGTCATTATTATAAACAAATATCTCCAATAAATGTTGCCCGGCATGGCCAGGTGGTTAGAGTGCTTGGATCATTATTGTCAACAAATATCTAAAGTTATCCAATAAATGTTGCCCGGCATGGTCAGGTGGTTAGAGTGCTTGGCTCATTATTATAAACAAATATCTAAAGTTCTCCAATAAATGTTGAGCGGCATGGCCAGGTGGTTAGGGCGCTTAACTCGCAATCTGAGATCACGGGTTCGAATCCCCCATCTTACAAAATATGCTCGCCCCTATCAGCCATGGAGGGCGTTATAATGTGACGGTCAATCCCACTATTCGTTGGTAAAAGGGTATCCTAAGCGTTGGCGGTGGATAGTGATGACTAGTCTCCTTCCCTCGAGCCTTACAGTGCTAAATTAGGAACGGTTAGCGCATATAACTCACGTGTAGCTTTGCGCGAAATTTAAACCAATCCAATAAATGTATTACTGAAATTTTTTTATAATAATATAGAATTTTAAATTCCAAAAATATACAATCTTACTGACCAATAAAGATATTTATTAATGAACGTATCTCAAATTAAAAAAAAAACACAAATCTGACATTGTCGTTTTGAATCAAAATAGTTTCTACTCGCGCAGTAACATTTACAACATTTTAATATTATATACAGCATCCTCTCTAAAGTTCAATCTCTTAATTTCCATTTCTACCTATTCTCATTAATTCAACAGGCACCCAGTGACGAAGTCGTAAGTTGGAGGGCTTATAACAAAAAATCTGGTCTAGATACCCACGATGGGCACAGCTCAGATAGCCCACTATGTAACTTTGTGTTTAACAAAAAAAAACAATTGGGCATTAAATTGCGAATAGCCGGGTGTGACCTAATGGTAAGCGTGTCTGATTAGGGATCTGAGAGGCCTTGGTTCCAAAAAAGCATCACACTCCGCACTTTGGGACTTTAGTTGCATTATAAAAGTGATGTTCAATTATCACTATTTGATTAGAGTAGCCCAAGAGTTAGCGGTGGGTGTTGTTAACTGTCTTCCCTCTAGTCGCTATGTAGCTTTGCGCAAATATCCAAAAATAAACATACAAAAATTAAGTTACAATAGATTACTATTTGGATATGAGCTATTTCGTGTTTAAATTTTAGAGCCAAATTTGGTCCAAATTTCCAAATTAGTCAGGAAAGATAAAACCATAGTTACAGAAAACAAAGTCGAGAAAGATAAAACCATAGTTACAGAAAACAAAGTCGAGAAAGATAAAACCATAGTTACAGAAAACAAAGTCGAGTAAGATAAAACCATAGTTACAGAAAACAAAGTCGAGAAAGATAAAAACCATAGTTACGAAAAAACAAAGTCGAGAATGATAAAACCATAGTTACAGAAAACAAAGTCGAGTAAGATAAAACCATAGTTACAGAAAACAAAGTCGAGACTACCTGATAGTATTGAGAAAAGTCGATTAGTTGAAAGTCAAACCATTTCTTTCGTCTGTAAGTTCTATTATTATTGATATATATATATCAACAAATTTAGAAATTATTATAAACGTTCATTAAAAAGATACAACATTTGTATTGTTATTGTTGTTGTTTTAAAATCTAAAAACGTTCATTAAAAAGATACAACATTTGTTATGTTATTGTTGTTGTTTTAAAATCTAAAAACGTTCATTAAAAAGATACAACATTTGTATTGTTATTGTTGTTGTTGTTGTTTTAAAATCTAAAAACGTTCATTAAAAAGATACAACATTTGTATTGTTATTGTTGTTGTAAAATCTAAAAACGCTCATTAAAAAGATACATGTGTATTGTTGTTGTTGTTTTAAAGTCTAAAAACGTTCATTAAAAAGATACAACATTTGTATTGTTATTGTTGTTGATGTAAAATCTAAAAACGTTCATTAAAAAGATACAACATTTGTATTGTTATTGTTGTTGATGTAAAATCTAAAAACGTTCATTAAAAAGATACAACATTTGTATTGTTATTGTTGTTGTTTTAAAATCTAAAACGGTCACTAAAAAGATACAACATTTGTATTGTTGTTGTTGTTTTGAAATCTAAAAACGTTCATTAAAAAGATACAACATTTGTATTGTTATTGTTGTTGTTTTAAAATCTAAAACGGTCATTAAAAGATACATGTGTATTGTTGTTGTTGTTTTAAAGTCTAAAAACGGTCATTAAAAAGATACAACATTTGTATTGTTGTTGTTTTGAAATCTAAAAACGTTCATTAAAAAGATACATGTGTATTGTTATTGTTGTTGTTTTAAAATCTAAAAATGTTCATTAAAAAGATACAACATTTGTATTGTTGTTGTTGTTGTTGTTTTGAAATCTAAAAAAGTCAGCCAGTACAAAAATTCCCCGAATGCTAACATCAAATTTCTTGTTATCTTCCATTTGTGTGCATAGGTTTGATGTTTTCGACGTAAAGATGGCGCTACAGTAGTGATACGAGGGCGTTTGTCAACTAAACTTTTTCGCCACATGACGTTTTGTATAAAAAATACTAATTTTCCAGAATATGAATCTCAGTTTCAAATGGACAGCAACTGCCTGTTGTAGAAACCTACAAATGTAGAGGACGATGTTTCGAAAGTCTTCCGCCTTTCGTCTTCAGGTCGTCCTCTACAT
>NW_013673218.1:3727-8971 GCF_000517525.1 Limulus polyphemus
ATGTAGAGGACGACCTGAAGACGAAAGGCGGAAGACTTTCGAAACATCGTCCTCTACATTTGTAGGTTTCTACAACAGGCAGTTGCTGTCCATTTGAAACTTAGATTCAGTATGAATACTCTGCCTAGACAACCTATCAAAGATATGTTTTAAAAGTTCATTTTGATGAGCTCATTTCATCACTTAGGAATGTTTATAAAATCAAGAATTAATAGACAAAATGTCGAGATTCTTACAAATCTTTGGAGTATGAAAAATTGTATAATAAAAGTGATAGAATATCATTGGAAAATTATTGTTTGTAGAATTGTTTGTTTATTTTGTTGAATTTCGCTCCTCGAGGGATGTCTCTCCATTATAGCCGTCCATAACTTTGAAGTGATAGACCAGAGGGAGGGTAACTAGTCAACATCATCCACCGCCAACCCTTGGGCTACTCTCTACCAACGAATAGTGGGATTGACCGTCACATTATATTGCCCTCATGGCTGAAAGTACGATGATATTCAGCGAAGGGTTTCAATCCTGCGACACGCAGATTGCGGGTTGTGCAACTTAACCACTAAGCCTTGTAAAGCTAAAATGTCTGTATTGCGTTTGTCTACACTAACTTCTTTGCACATTTTCAAAATGGTTCCCATCTCAAGTGATGGTAATTACTGAAACAAACCAACTTTTCGTCGAAATGTTAGTTTAAAACTTTGCGTTATTTTCATGCAGTATTTAAGAGATAATAATAAATACAATCTCTCACGTTCTATTCGTGACTTCTTGATGCCTGCTATACAATGTAAAGACATAATTTTCATCATTTTAAAGTTTACATCATTCTATAACTTAAACAATAACTTTTAACAAACTCAGTACCCATCTATTCTAAAGATTGCTGCGCTCCCTCGTGTTTGAACACGTTTGCTTTAATTTTATTTACTGCCATCTAATTCTTTACAAATTTGGAATGTCTAAGCTATTACTTTTTCGACACACACAGGGATGGCTCTAGGGTATTTGAAAAGAGAGGGGGTATTTATGGACCTCTGATTATGGTGATATTGTAAACATTATATGTCACTTCTCACTTAGTGAAACAACTCAGCAGACATAGGCAGTAGTATACAGTTGATGAAACAACTCAGAAGACATAGGCAGTAGTATACAGTTGATGAAACAACTCAGCAGACATAGGCAGTAACATACAGTTGATGAAACAACTCAGCAGTCATAAGACAGTAATATACAGTTGATGAAACAACTCAGCAGACATAGGCAGTAATATACAGTTGATGAAACAACTCAGCAGACATAGGCAGTAATATACAGTTGATGAAACAACTCAGCAGACATAGGCAGTAGTATACAGTTGATGAAACAACTCAGCAGACATAGGCAGTAATATACAGTTGATGAAACAACTCAGCAGACATAGGCAGTAATATACAGTTGATGAAATAACTCAGCAGATATAGGCAGTAATATACAGTTGATGAAACAACTCAGCAGACATAAGCAGTAATATACAGTTGCATTTTCCAACGCTTAACATTGGATAACTTTTTCGTGATTTTGACTATAAATTGGGGGCCCCTTGATAATCGCTCCCCTCCTTAACGATACACTTTCAAAGGAACGTAACTGGGGAGTAACTAACTCAGTGTCAGATGACCTTCGTTTTAACATCCACCATCTTCATTGACCAATAGAAGTTTTGCTCACAAACTTTATGTAATTTATTATTAAATGATGTCCTGTTTAGTACGATTAAAATATTCCTACTGGACATATCATCAACTAACGATATTAGTTCGGTTTTCTGCTATTTACTTTTCACAATTATTGGCACATTTTTCTTGGCTTATTCCTCTGGTAAGCACCTGGACCATCGCCAACTGTATATTCTGTGGTTAATGTTGCTCAACATTCTACTGGTTGTATACGAAGTTTGAAATTGGATCTTTTAGCCACGTTTCTAAAATCACGATCTATTTTGAGAAACATAAAAGGATCTATAAACTGAAATGTTTAGAAATTAGATCTTATTAGTTCTGAAAACACTGAAATTCAAAGTTAAAGTTTTGGCATCTGTTTTTGTGAACAAAAACATTTTCTACCACACTGTTCGAAACGGTATTTCTGGGTCGTAAAACTGGTTTTACAGTGGCGATACTTTAACTTCTCAAAATAAGTTATTTCTGGGTCGTAAAATTAGTCTTATAGTGGCGACTTCTTAGCTTTTAACAAACATTTATCTCTGACTCATAAAACTGGTCTTAGAGTGGCAACTTTTTAAGTTAAAAAAGTTATTTCTGACTCGTAAAACTGGTCTTATAGTGGCGACTTCTTAGCTATTAACAAACATTTATCTCTGGCTCATAAAACTGGTCTTAGAGTGGCAACTTTTTAAATTAAAAAAAAAGTTATTTCTGGGTCATGAAATTAGTCTTATAGTGGCGACTTCTTAGCTTTTAACAAACATTTATCTCTGACTCATAAAACTGGTTTTACAGAGGCGATATTTTAACTTCTCAAAATAAGTTATTTCTGGGTCGTAAAATTAGTCTTATAGTGGCGACTTCTTAGCTTTTAACAAACATTTATCTCTGACTCATAAAACTGGTTTTACAGAGGCGATATTTTAATTTCTCAAAATAAATTATTTCTGGGTCGTAAAATTAGTCTTACAGTGGCAACTTTTTAAATTAAAAAAAAGTTATTTCTGACTCGTAAAACTGGTCTTAAAGTGGTGACCTTTTAACTTTTAGTATATACACTACTGACTATGAATAATTTTGTCTTTCCATTTATTCAAATAAAATATATCATTCTTGGAAAAATGATTACTTATTTTTGAAAGTGTCGCCATCTGCTTTATATTATTGATCAGCATTGTTATTTTCTCCATCCTTAAAAAAAACTGACTAATTTGAAACAGGTCAAAGTTAATATCACAGACGGAGTTCCTTCAGAGTAAACAGTAACCACAAATGAAAATCATATTTCTGTGGTCTTGGTAGTATAATGATAAGAATCTCTGATAATCACGCCAGAATCCAGGGTTCGATTCCCCACCAGCCATTATAATGTGACGGTCAATCTTATTATTCGTTAATAAGAGAGTAGCCCAAGAGTTGGCGGTAGGTGATGTTTAATACCTACTTCATCTATAGTCTGTCACTTCAAACTTAGGGACTACAAGACCAGATATCTCTCGAGTAGCTTTGAACGAATTAAAAAAAAAAACAGACAATAAATGGCGTACAAATGAATGTTGACCACCTTTCTCTGTGATAATAAAACTAACCTAAACTCTTGAATTTGATGACGAGGAACCCACTTTTTGGAAAATAAAAGTTTGGAGACGGATTGAATGGGTTATGAAGAAAATTTTATTGCAAATGTACAACGTTTCGTTTGTTTTTAATTATGCACAAAGCTACACAAGGGCTATCTGTGCTCTGCCCACCACGGGTATCGAAACCCGGATTCTAGCGTTGTAAGTCCGCAGACATACCGCTGTGCCACTGGGGGGCACAACGTTTCGACAAAATTATGTGAATTATAAAGAGTTCCAGTCATATAGCTAGCAGAAAAATCCATTAGCTCTCTTTATAATATAGACATAGTTAAGTATAAACTAGCCCCTAAAATTCGGGTGGGCAGAGCACAGATAGCCCATTGTGTAGCTTTGCGCTTAACAACAAACAAACCCAAAACCCAACGTATCAGGGGTCGTCGACTGGATGGCCTGTGAAGTTGATGGATTAGAAGTTCAGCATTTCAGTCATTGGTTTACCAGAATTCGAAGCATGTTTCGAAGTATTAGCCTGATTTTCTGGCACGAGAAAACTATGTATCTTGACGTGTGCCAACGGTCCTGTAGCTGACATCACACACTCTCTGAAAACGCGAAACATTTTCTAATGCTAGGCCGGAATGCTAAAACTAGTGTTAATAGCAACTAGCTTTAGCGGGTGAATTTATAGTAATATCAGAACAACGTCTCACTGATGTAACTTAATGATTCATGCGAAGTTTTGTGAAAGTTCTTTGTTCGTTCACAATTTTTGACTCACATATTTTAAAAATGCCTTTAGTTTTAGGGTGTAAACGTGAAACATATATTGACTCTTCAATATATCGATAACTATTTACTTTATAAATTTTGAATATTTATTCTTTAAAAACAGATATTGTTACGGTAAATATGTCCTGATAAACTTTGTATACCTTATTGGACAGATCAGTTTCTTGTTAATGAAGAACAGAATGTGACTATCATTTAAAACTACGTTTTAAAAACAATTTTAAATTATTTCTCTTTTATCTGTTTTATCTCGTAAATATTTCAGTTAACGACCGTTAAAACACTTAAATGTTTTAGTTTGTTTTGAATTTCGCGCAAAGCTACACGAGGGCTATCTGCGCTAGCCGTCCCTAATTTAGCAGTGGAAGACTAGAGGGAAGGCAGCTAGTCATCACCACCCACCGCCAACTCTTGGGCTACTCTTTTTCCAACGAATAGTGGGATTGACCATCACATTATAACGCCCCCACGGCTGAAAGGGCGAGCATGTTTGGTGTGACGGGGATTCGAACCCGCGACCCTCAGATTGCGAGTCGAGCGCCTTATCCACCTGGCCATGCCGGGCCTAAATGTTTTAGTTGCAACTCACTGTAAACTTAGAGTTTAACAAAACTGCAAATTCAGTTAAAAATACCGCATTAAAATCTGCTTATGAAAAAAACAAAAAAGAAACTCTAAGTTTACTTTACGTTCCAAGTTTAACAAGTCAGTTATATTAAGTATTTAAAAAGTATCAGAATTTTTACCCTATCTTCAAACCAATAAATAAGATAAAAGATATGATAGGGAATGCTAAAGACAGAATAGAATTAACAGATAAGACAGGTATATACAAGATAGAATGTGAATGTGGTAGTGTTTATATAAGACAGGTATATACAAGATAGAATGTGAATGTGGTAGTGTTTATATAAGACAGGTATATACAAGATAGAATGTGAATGTGGTAGTGTTTATATAAGACAGGTATATACAAGATAGAATGTGAATGTGGTAGTGTTTATATAAGACAGGTATATACAAGATAGAATGTGAATGTGGTAGTGTTGATATAAGACAGGTATGTACAAGATAGAATGTGAATGTGGTAGTGTTTATATAAAACAGGTATATACAAGATAGAATGTGAATGTGGTAGTGTTTATATAAGACAGGTATATACA
>NW_013673218.1:9699-16145 GCF_000517525.1 Limulus polyphemus
TTTCTGGAGAAGATGTGTTAACGTTGGCTTTTATAGAATCCACTTTCTGGAGAAGATGTGTTAACGTTGGCTTTTATAGAATCCACTTTCTGGAGAAGATGTGTTAACGTTGGCTTTTATAGAATCCACTTTCTGGAGGAGATATGTTAACGTTGGCTTTTATAGAATCCACTTTCTGGAGGAGATATGTTAACGTTGGCTTTTATAGAATCCACTTTCTGGAAGAGATATGTTATCGTTGGCTTTTATAGAATCCACTTTCTGGAGGAGGTATGTTATCGTTGGCTTTTATAGAATCCACTTTCTGGAGGAGATATGTTATCGTTGGCTTTTACAGAATCCACTTTCTGGAGGAGGTATGTTATCGTTGGCTTTTATAGAATCCACTTTCTGGAGAAGATGTGTTAACGTTGGCTTTTATAGAATCCACTTTCTGGAGGAGATATGTTAACGTTGGCTTTTATAGAATCCACTTTCTGGATGAGATATGTTAACGTTGGCTTTTATAGAATCCACTTTCTGGAGGAGATATGTTAACGGTGGCTTTTATAGAATCCACTTTACTTCACGCTGTATGAATGATTATTTTCCTATATTTTTAAGCTTGCTTGGGGGTTTGTTTTAAAGAATATGATTGTAGTTTTATGATCTGCTAAAGTTAACCGATCATTTATAATTCAGATATAACTAAAGGTCCCGCGCGTTTGTTCCAGGGTATATTTCAAGTAAAAGTTTCACAATATCTTTAAACGATTCAGTCAGTTCTAACCTAATACACGCAACAGAAAGGTGACAGGTAGCTTTAATTCGGTGGGTGTTTTTCACGTTGGTTTTGTGCAATATAAACAGATGGAACCATTTGTACCAGTTTCTAAAAGTCATTTATTGCCATTATCAGATAAGCAACGTTTACAATAACTCGATGACTTTTGAAAATTATCATTCAAAACTTTATCACAGTGGATAAAGCGGCTGTTTCCTAGATACTTGAGTTACGTGGAGGCCTAATATGGTTTCCACACAGGGTAGAATTCCTGCAGAACAGACGGTGTACAACACGTTGCTTTCCCGTTTCCTAGCTTTCAGTGACATTTTGACGCTTCTTTCACGGGGTGGGTGAAAACGAAACCGTCTTAACCACACTAAATGTGAGGGTGTACCGTTAACTTCCTGTTACGCGCGTGGGCCAATCCGGAACGCGATAGCTGTTTAAATTTCAGCCGGTATCATTTACATTTGGGCTTATGTAGACTAATCTAAATATAAACTTGAAGAGCGGGCTGGGATATACGGGCGTGCTGAACTACCATTAGTGCAAGGTTCAAACCAAAAGCTTGGTCATTTCAAGCAGAGTGTCTGTAGGTTTTTGGTTAGGTTAACCTGCCCATCTCTGAAGCTAGGCGTGAAGCAAGCATTCATTAACTTGTCACCACCACCACAGGAACCACTTGTAGTCAGGACACTTCCGTTTAGTAGGTCTGTTTATGTGAAATATTTTAATAATTACTTGGTTAATTGCAGAGTGTCAAGTGTGACAGTTAATTTTAAATATCGTTATACGTGATGCGTTTTTTGTCTTCGTACTATTTATAACGTTAAACGTGTGGACTTCTCTTTCAGAACTTAGTTTCGAAGTTTTCTATGTTATCGTTGTTAAGGGTATTAAAAACGTTCTGTTAACATATATATATATAATAAATAACGTATATAGTTTACAAGTTAATCTCACTGATTTTGACGTACTGCTTTTACCGGATTCGTTTACCGCTTTCTTAGTATTATTGGCCAATTTCTAGCCTATGTTCTTAGCATATTATACTTTAGGCTTAGTTAATGGTCATAAATAATCGATATATATAAATTTAGACAGTATGTGATTAAAGTAATAAAAGTTAATTCTGTTTGTTTGTTTAATCAGTAACAAGTTTCGAATAAGCTACTGTCCATTTTTGTTGTTCGGTGTACACACTGACCGATTAACTGGATTTAACAGTTATCTTGGGAAAACACAAGGTTTATGACATGTTTGAATAGCCAGTACAAACAGATTAGATAACTAAAATCTGATTTGTAATCAGTTGACCACTGACACATTTTTCGGGCTATGGATATGTTTATTTGTAATGTTTTACTCTGATATAAATTATAACATTTTTCGTTTAAGGACATGTCAAATGTAACTAGAAGTGAATATTTATGGTACAGACAGACATCAGTGTTTTTAAAAATGGAAAATAGTAGAAAATCCATGAAAAGTTTATTTTTTTTCGTTTAAAAATGATTAATTAAACGGATAGTTTTAAACTGATACTCCTTCTTTCTCGTTGTTTGTTATTTAAGTTGGTTCCCCGGACTTACAACGCTAGAATCCGAGGTTTCCATTCCCCGCAGTGGACACTGCAGATAGCCTAATGTGATAAACAAATCATTATTGCAAGTGATCATTTAAAACAGTTTCTTCTTCGTAACTAACTAAACGTAACCCAGCTCAAAAACCTGCGTAATCTAATCCGTAACATCTAGCGTCATGTCAGTCACAATTCAAACCACGCCAGTCAGTTGGATGACAAGAAGAAAAATGACTTTATTTTTACTACTGTCTAACCTGTATATCGGTGCGATTAACTCTTTTACAAATTGACTAATAGATGGATAATTTTAGATAGAGCGGATTGTTTGTGTTTTAAGGAAACCAGATTAATTGATATATGAACATGCATACAATGAAGAAAGAGAATTGTGACATATAGCATCACTAAGACTAGATCAAGCAACCAGGGCCGTTACTAGGTATGACAATACCGAGGTAATATTCTCCGTTTTGTTGAGGGGGGAGTGGTGGGCTCCCTTCACTCTCACACACCTACTTACATGCACATATAATTGGAAGTTTGACCTCTGTGGATCATTTGCTGCGACTTTAGTAAAGAGACCAACTGTAATGATTTTAGTTATTATATTATAAATAATATACTTTCCTACACTGATGAGAATTCTGGATTTGTCGACCAAAACACGAGATGATATTGTCCTACAATCAGGATTCAAACTGATAATTAAGTGGAGCCGAAGGTTCTAAGTTTGCGTCTCGTTGCCGCACAACTGCGATCTGCACGTTGGGGCCGGAGGTGCGTTATAAGAGTGGCAATCATATCCCAATGTTCGATTAGAAAATACCAAAAGTTGGGAGTGAGTGCTGTTGACTGGTTTGCCTTCTCTCTGATCTATCAGTGCAAATCAGGGATGGTTAGCGTAGATAATCTTAAGGTATCAGGGATGGTTAGCGTAGGTAACCTTAAGGTATCAGGGATGGTTAGTGTAGATAATCTTAAGGTATCAGGGATGGTTAGTGTAGATAATCTTAAGGTATCAGGGATGGTTAGTGTAGATAATCTTAAGGTATCAGGGATGGTTAGTGTAGATAACCTTAAGGTATCGGGGATGGTTAGCGTAGATAATCTAGAGGTATCAGGGATGGTTAGCGTAGATAATCTTAAGGTATCAGGGATGGTTAGCGTAGATAATCTTAAGGTAGCTTTGCATGAACATCCAAACCAAAGAATTATAATTAAACGTAAAAAATAGTTTGATATAAACTTTTAAGCTTTAAATTGTTATCTTCCTCTGATCTCAAACAAAGCGCAATAAACTTCTTTAACTTTACAACAAAGCTTGAGAAGTAATCTGATATTAACTTGTAAGTCTTCTACTTCATAACAAAGGGTTAGAATTCTGAAGTTACAGGAAAAGGTTCTCAAAAGATGAATTTATTAATAGTATTTTCAACAATCTAATGTGACACATGCACTGAACAGACTAGTCGTGTGGACCAGGTTTCGGCATAGCCGTCCCTAATTTAGAACTGCTACCAGAGAGATGGCAACAATCACCAGCACCCGCCGCTAATGCGGTTATTTTTAACCTAATAGCAGGATCGAATATCACTCTAATAACGCACCCGCTGCTTAAGGTGCGGTGCGTTTTCATCGGCATATAATCGGTTCTAACCTTGAATCTCAGGTCCGCAGCCCGACACGTTAACTACTAGGCCAGTCTGGTCCAGCATTATTTTTAAAACTAATAAAATAAAAACTTAGTTTTGTGTTTATGTGTCCATATTTATTAGTCAGTCAGCTAGAGCACCCAAATAATTAAAAAAATCCGCTTAAGCAAAAACCAAATCCCGTTTCTGAAAAAGTAAAAAAAAAAAACATCATACTTCGAAACCACAACTTTGTTTGAACATACTGAACAAAAATATATGTTTTATCTACACTCTATCATGTTCTTTATCATGTTGAGAAATAACATAAATTATACGTCAGCGTTAAAAGTGTCTTCTTTTCAGTTTGGTCCAGCTCACGTGCGATAGCGCTATCAATACGAATATCCTGTGTTTTCACAGAAACTCTCTAGTTGCTGAGTTAAACATTAAAGTATATAACATATAAATATTGTTCGAACAAAGCTACACAATGCCCACCACAGGTATCGAAACCCGGTTTCTAGCGTTATAAGCCCGCAAACATACCACTGTGCCACTGGAGGGTTTATAAATATATTTACTCCACGAGTTAGATTTCGGGAATTGGATAGCGATTTACACATGTTTTCACAGTGTATATTGTTGGGTTACAGTATTCAAAAATGGATTAACTCAGTGGTTCAAGTTAATTAATTAATTCTATAAAGCTCGTGGAACGTATGTAGTAATTAATTAATGTAAGCCTTACGTTTGTAGTTTCAGCATATTGATGATTTCCCTCTGTCTGTCTGTCTTGTTTTTAGGAATCTACTACAGTAATCAATAATGTCCGACGACGAAAGATACAGGTATGATTTGAAATAAATCTATTAAAACGTAATCAAAATGTTCGTTGTTGGTGAAAGTACGCTTTAAAAAGTAGTTCTTGTTTTTTTTCGTTCTTTGTTTAGATTTTATTCATACATATAATATTTCTACTTACGCAAGCAGCTTTATTAATTTAAGAAGACTTTAATATATTATTCTTATTTGATTATTTTGCTGGTTAAACGATAAGGATTTTATTATTTTCAAATTCATATTACCAGCGTCGCCATTTTTGTACAGACAACAATATCTTTAATATTGATGTATAGATATGCACCGTAGAAATCTGCCTGATACGCAATATAATACAATATAAAACATTTTTCTGCCATCTCGTATGCAGACAGAAAGAAAAAAAAACAGACGTTTAATTTTTGTTTCTTTTCTAATATTAATTCGATTGTTATTCTACCAATTTGTGTAAACTTTTTTAACGAATATTGATTTTCTTGTGTGAAAACTAAAAAAAATTCATAAAACTGTGAGACAATTGAAACGCATCATTTTGGAACAAAAGTCAAGTTTTCGAATTTAATGCTAAAAGTTCAAACGCCAGAAATGCTTCGTTGCCAAAAATATAGGGTCACGAGTTAAGCTCGAGTTACCCGGCACATTGGATGTCAGTAGGCTCGTTCCGCCGTGCTGTAATCGGTGACAAGAATGTGTTAGTTCAAGAAAAACATCACGTGCTCGTAGTAAATGTTTACTTTTTTTTTTTTTTTTTTGAAGCCATGTGTGGACTCCGTGAAAAACCTAATTTTGAATGTTTGTGCAATAAAAGCGCGGAAAAATAAACTACGAAAAATCAAAATTAGTAACAATTATTTCGACTTTTTTCGTTATTAATACATTATTACGTAAACAGCACCTATTGATGTTAAGCCGAATCATTTAAAGTTTTAATTTTGAATATAACCAATTTTTACTCGAAGAATTTTATAATTTTTATTAATTAATATCAAGCTACCCATACAAATCGTAATTAAAGTTCAACCTGGTAATGATTGTAGCTAACTGAATATATTATTCTTACATTCTTCCTTACCACATTATTTTATCAGTTGAGAACCCTCGTTCTTAACGACAGTTTCGGTGTAATCCCAATAACATCTCACAATCTCCAGCATAGAAGAGCTGGGTAATTTTGAATCTATACACTAAGCTAACAATGTAAAATAATCCCTATGACTAAAATATAATAACAACAAATGAGATTATGATAATGAATTTAATATGAAAGAATGACGAGTGTATACCTTATTTTCGGGACATATAAACAGTAGAAAAACTTGAAATCTAAACGTCTAAACATAAGGAGAATGAGATTCTTTGGACTTCCAAGATTACATTGTGTGGGAACAGTGATATTTAGTCTTCCACTTCTTGGACTTGTCTATAAAATGTTGACGAGTCCATCAAGAGGAGTAAATGTTAGGCACAAAGATAAAAGTTCATTGAAATCACCACTTACACCATCTCAACCAATCAGATGATCATGACCACTTACACCACCTCAACCAATCAGATGATCATGACCACTTACACCACCTCAACCAATTAGATGATCATGACCACTTACACCACCTCAACCAAT
>NW_013673218.1:17145-23409 GCF_000517525.1 Limulus polyphemus
CAGATGATCATGACAACTTACACCACCTCAACCAATCAGATGATCATGACCACTTACACCATCTCAACCAATCAGATGATCATGACCACTTTCATTCAGTGCTCTAATCAAATTTTAACCAACCGATTTATATTTCTCAACAATAAACATTTTTGAGCTTGTTGACATCCTATCTCTTTGGCAGTTTTCGTTGGTGTAGAAAGAGAGGATTGGTTGAATGAGCTCCTGAGGTGTGGCAGTAGTTATAAGTAATCATGTCCCATCTTTGCCCATGCCACTTTACACGTACTGGATCCACAGTGTATGATCACAGTTTGTTACTTGTATCTTAAGATGCATATTTATTAGATAGATCTTGATGGCCTTATAGGTCAGCTGTAAGCTTTTATGTCATATTTAAGGCTTTAATGGGCAAATCCAAGTCTGTAGTTGTATTCATAAAAATGGGAGATAATTTTCTCATTTTTTAAAGAAAGAATGGTAGGACACAGTGCCATTCGATCTCGTACCACATTGAGAACTAGAGCACTTGATTCTTCATTTTTTGGACTGCACGTTGTTAATTCTTCTCTTAAAGCTACAACTGATCAAAATATTTGTTGTATTTTAACTACTCTGCCAAACCATTGACATATTTACTTTTATACCTCAACGTTGGTGGAATCCTAAACGCATTGAGCCCCATCAGGCCCAAAACAGAGTTCTAAGTATCACTGGAAAGTATCTCCGCTATTTAAATATTGTTTATATTCTCTAGGACTTGAATTCTTGCCCAAGTAGAAGAGAGAAAGATATTCTTGCATGATATTTACTTCTAGAACAACTTCTTCTATAAGTTATAAGATCATCTGGGATAAGGTAAGGAATGAGAAGTATCCATCTCATCTTCTTTCAATCCTAGTGATCAGACAGTGTTTGATCTATTGGAAAGCATCAACAACCTTGAGGAATGCTTTTCTTGGCATTCTAATTTTCCAGTTGTTCTTCTGAATGATTGGCAAGTAAGATACAGGCCAAACATATTCCACTCCGTTTTTAGTCCAATAGACAAAAGATTATAATATGTCATTCACTGAAGTGAAACTTCAATCAGTTCTAAGATGATCTGGCCATACATCCATTGGACCAAATGATATTTATACTCATTACAAGGTCTCACCTGTCTCACTTTGCCTTCTACTCTCTATTTTTAACTGAACTTGTCAGAAGGGGTATTTAGTTGATGTTGGAGCTTAGGGTTATTGTTATCCCTTTTGGAAGCTTAGAAGGTATGCTAATAGTCTGTCTAAATATTTGCCTATTACCTTGCCTAATCCCTAAATGCCTTTGTAAAGCCTGTATATTTTATATTTATGGCAAAGCTTTTAAGACTATCTGCCATCGTCCCTAATTTTGAACTAATGACCAGAGGGAAGGCAGCCAGTCAACATCATCCTCCTATCCACCATCCATTTTATGAGATTGATTGTTACATTTATAAATCACCCACAGTTTAAGGTGAGGGTGATATTTTCTGGTATTATATGGAATCAAACGCGTCTAGCCAGCTCCAAAATCCAAAGCTATTCCTCATGAAGAAACAAAAATGTTTCTAATGAGCACATCAGTTATTATAAGGTAGTTCAGTACTTATGTGTATGAAAGCCATATTAAGTGATGAAAAGCAGATTATTAGACTAAAAAGATACCAAGAAAAAGTATAGGATACTACGTGGAAGTATCATACATTGATTTATGAACAACGTGGCTGCTTCCACATTTGTATACAGAACGTTTTGGCAGGTATGTCATTTTTGGTCCATGTTAGTACTCACAGAACATCGTGTCATCCATCATTGTTCTGTTTTGAGTGTTGCATCAAAGTTAAAACTCATCCCATCTTTTGACACTGGCACTGTGCTGAAGACTTTCAACTTTCCTGTGAGTCATCATATGTGAAAATTATCAACAGACGGCTCGACACTACTCTCAATCAAATATGAAAATAGACAACAACAAACAACTTTTGATTGTTTACACCCAAAACCCTTTGTCTGCCTTCTTTCTTATAATGAGAACAGCATCCCAAATCAAAGTTCTGCCTATGTTGGCAGAAACAAAGTTCTTGGTACTCATTCTTCACACTAGGCAGATAACGAGAGAAGATCATTTAATATCCTACAGATAATCTATTTGACATCCTGGGTAGAAGAAAGGTGATTCTGGTTTAGATTTATCCATCCCTATTTCACCTAAAGCAGAAATGTGGGTATCTGGTCTATACTTGAACCAGGAATTTACATTGAACACAACTGATCTTATCCATAATTTGCCCTAGATCCTTTCATGCTTTATCAAACCAGAGTTTATACAAGAAGTTCTTTGAACATTGAATTCATATTGAAAGTACTTGAAGTATACTGCAAAACTACAATCTCTTCAATATCCTACTTAACATTGCATCTTTATGCCTCAGTATGCTCTACATTGTTAAGCCTACCTCACCATGACTTGTTACTATTCCATATGTGACTTGTCCTTGAGTTGCTTTAAAAAAAGAAAACCTTCACTGGAAATTTCAATTTATTTTTAATGAACATCATTTACTTTTTATTGAGGAATCTAAATCAATAACTTATTTGTTTTGACCATGGTTAACAGTAATATCTCGATTGTTCCTCCAAAGTCGCTATGCTAATAGGGATATGGAACGAAAGAGAGGGGGAGGTGTGGTTTTATATGTAAAATGGAAGTTACATCCTATTGAAGTTAAGGATATCAAAGATAATAGCAAGAAGATTGAATCAGTTCGGGTTTCTATTAGCGGATATAAATTGAAAAGGCTTTCAGTGGAAATCTGATACCGACCACTAGATGATACTGATGAAATTAATGAGAAACTTTGTAGTGAGATTAAGATTTCAGCTGTTAATGAAGTCATAATTATATTATTATGGTGATTTTAATTTCAGCCATATAGATTGGGAAGTGTTAAAGTCAAACCTTGAGGGAGAAAGATTTTTGGAAACTGTTCAAGATGGTTTTATTCACTAATTGGTCAAGGAACCTACTAAAAACAGTGCTATTTTAGATTTATTGTTAACTTCTAATATAGAAATGGTTGAGAAAGTAGACATTGGAGAACATCTGGGTGCAAATGATCATTGCTCTAATAGGTTCAATGTTTTGCTGCATATGTTTTGAAGGGGTTAAGGATTGGATATGCGCGCAACTAGCTACTAGTTCTTGAATAGTGAGCATGTATCAGAGAATTGGAAGTTAGCTAATATTACTCCTCTTTTCAAGAGAGGTGATAAAAATTATCCAAGTAATTATAGGTCTATTAGTCTTACATCAGTTGTAAGAAAAGTTTTGGAAATCTTATAACAAATGCTTTGCAAGGTCATTTAACAAAGTTTAGAATTTTATTGGCTAGTCAACATGGTTTCAATAAGGGAAAATCTTGCCTTTCAAATGTCTTGACACTCTTTGAAAAGGTTACTGCTTGTATAGATGAGGGTAAGGTGTAGATTTGATGTGTCTGGATTTCCAGAAATCACTTGACAACGTGCCACATAAGAGGCTTGTAAAAATTTACCTCTATAGGTGTGGAGGATACGTTAGCTAATTGGACAGAAGATTGGCTGGATGGAAGAAAGGTGATGGTTGTTATAAATAGCGTTCAGGCCCAACTGGATTTACAACAATGACATAGATGAAGAAATGGTCAATAAATTACTTAAATTTGCTGATGATATTAAGGTCTTGGGTGTTGCTGTCTGTGAGGAGGATGCTGCTGCTATACAAAAGGATTTATATCATTTAGTGAGTTGAGCGAATAAATGGCAGATGGGTTTTAATTATAGTAAATACAAGGTAATTCACGTAGGATATCATAATTTGAATTATAAGTATAATTTGGATGGGAATAACCTTAACAGTGTTATAAATGAAAGGGATCTTGATGTAATAGCTGATCAGTCTCTTAAGCCATCCAAGCATATTTTGTTGCTAGTGATATGGCAAATAGGATTTTAGGTTGTATCTGCAGAAATATTGAATACTAGACTAAAAAGGTTATAATTTCATTGTATAGGTCACTGGTTAGGCCACATTTGGAGTATTGTATTCATTCTTAGGCTCCTTACCTTAGGAAGGACATTGAATTGTTGGAAAGGGTTCAGAGAAGGGTTACTAGAATGGTACCTGAGATGGAGGGGCTGTCATACGAGGAAAGGTTAAATCTCTGATATTGTTTTCTCTTGAAAACAGGAAAATTAGAGACGGTCTGATTGAGGTGTTTAAGATTGTTAAGAGAATTGATAGTGTTGATGCATCATTTTTTTTTTCAAACTTAATGGTGAGAATGGTAAGACTAGGAGACACAAATATTAAATTTTGGCAGGGGAGGAGTCATCTTCCGCTAAGACAGTTTTATTTTTCTTAGAAGATGGTTGGCCTTTGGAATGAGTTGATTTCGGATGTTATGGAGGCAGTAAATTTTAGTGGGTTTAAGAGAAAGCGTGATAACTATATGAATGATAAGGGTTGGCTTTTTGTTTTTGTTTTATTTAATAGTTTTAATTTAGTTTAGAGGATGGAACTGCCTAGATGGACAGATAGGTTTTTGTTGTCCCTAAACAACACGTTACGTTATATGTTATGCTCATTGCAGAGTTATATGAAACCCTATTTACTTTAAATCACATATAGGCTAAATATTACCATCATTGTATAATTTACACTGATTTGCTTAGTTCATTGATGACTTCATAACTGGTTACTTATCATTTGTATCCTGTTGTTTTCCATCTTCATAAGAATGTGGCTCATTTATCCATATCTTTTAGTATATCCAGTTATATTGAATCATTTACCATGTTTGAATCTGAAGAAATAACTAGGCTACGAATATAGCCAAATCTCTTATCTTTGCTGCTAACAAGCCTCTCACCATTCCATACATTTGATATTAAAACAACTGTCAAAGGAGGACTACATGCTAGTTTGCAACACTT
The DNA here is from genome assembly GCF_000517525.1 of Limulus polyphemus. Classification (NCBI taxonomy): domain Eukaryota; kingdom Metazoa; phylum Arthropoda; class Merostomata; order Xiphosura; family Limulidae; genus Limulus; species Limulus polyphemus. Next base: position 22,143 of record NW_013673218.1, read on the forward strand.
TACAAAGAACAAATTTACTGCTGTTCCGGATCAAGTCTGTTATTAAATCAATTCCACATCGGTTATTGTTTATTAACTCGCCAATACCTCTTTCTTGAGAATGATCAGTCAATATGTGGGCAGTGTGACACTTACTTCACTGTTGCCTAGGTATTAATTTGCTAGCATCGTTCTCATGTCTGCAGTGGTAGTGTTTTAAGCATATCAGTCATGTATTTTCTATACACGACAGTGGAATTAACAATAGCAATGCTGTCCAATTGGACAATTGTTTTATCTCTTTGCAAGCTATTGGTTTTCACAGTATTCGTATTTTTTCTCAAATTATTTTACAGTCTCCTCTTGTTACTATTATATAGTTGTACTGCATTTACGACATTTTTTATTTTAACTTCTTTTATTTGTCTAATATAGTGTAAATGTATATTTTATCCTTTTATTACCAAACCTTAAAAGAACAATGATTAATGTGTATATGCTAATGCAGTAGTAGTTCACTGTAGATACATTTATAAGTTTGGTTCTTCACGAATTCTCGACCATTCTACAGTACAATTCTGTTATGGTAGCTTTTATGACTGAAGGATTACAACACAGCCCGTTTCGATTAAAGAAGATATATGTATATATAATGATATCGTCAAACAATGTGGCATAAAAAAAACAACATTTCGAAGAAGGGAGCCTTTAGCGTATACAATGAAATCATATTCCAAACCAATCCTGAGAAATGTCGTCATCTGCATGGTAAAGACAATGATAATGAAGGAGGACCCTCTAAACAGTGAAGTTGGGCATGTTTCTTGTTACTGTCAACAAGACAATAAGCAAGGATTTGGAAACTCCACGCGCTTCCAGACTAGCCTGGAAATCAATGGCTGTTTTCATGACCAAATAAACTGGAATTACAACAATTCCATTCCTCCAGATACCAGTCAAGCTGTCCAGTCCAGCTCCAATGTTTCTACGTGGTCATAGAAACTGAGGTCCATGTACTGTAAAGAGCCTGTGGCAAGTTTGTCAAAAGTATAGTCTAAGATTAACCTTGTCGTCCTTCGCTGAAATTAGTTACAATATAAACTATGTAGCTAATTTCAGCAAAGGACGACAAGGTTAATCTTATAGTTACGATTACGTACTATTGTTGAACAATAGGTATAAACATTATTGTTCAATAATAGTACGTAATCGTAACTATAAGATTAACTATGTCATCCTTCGCTGAAATTAGCTACAATATAAACATTATTGTTCAACAATAGTACAT
>NW_013673218.1:24409-29078 GCF_000517525.1 Limulus polyphemus
AACTATAAGATTAACCTTGTCATCCTTCGCTGAAATTAGCTACAATATAAACATTATTGTTCAACAATAGTACATAATCGTAACTATAAGATTAACCTTGTCATCCTTCGCTGAAATTAGCTACAATATAAACATTATTGTTCAACAATAGTACATAATAGTAACTATAAGATTAACCTTGTCGTCCTTTGCTGAAATTAGCTACAATATAAACTGTATTGTTGAACAATAGTACATAATCGTAACTATAAGATTAACCTTGTCATCCTTCCCTGAAATTAGCTACAATATAAACATTATTGTTCAACAATAGTACATAATAGTAACTATAAGATTAAGCAAAGTCAGTGATTGCGAAACCACTTAAAATGGCAGTACAGAATCTGAAATATCGTTTTGTTAAAGTTTGATGAGCCTAAGACATAACAGAGAAAGAAAGAAGAGACGAACGTGTAAGGTTTATGGTTTGTTTTTATGTTGTCTGTGATGTTTTCCGTTCATTTAACGGTGTTTTCATTGGCACAGTTTAACCTGACATAGCAGATAATTCCCCGGTTAGCTTGTACAAACCAAGTTAAACAAGCTTTGAATATCGGTGAAATATTCAGCATACTCTTACAAAAAGAAACGGAAAACGGGAACCCTAAAATGGTTGACACACGTAACATATTGTTTCATTTTATCAAATCTTACTGCTTTAGTTTTGTGACATTTTAGTCAATATATTACTTACTTTGAAACACGAAAATTCTATAAATAAGGCTATGTATGTTTCGAAACTTAAGTCTATTTTGCAAAATAGTTTTTATTTTGTGCCATTCACTTTAGACGAATGTTTCACTCGTTCTTTGCTACACATAACATCGTCTTTAATCACTCATAATCTGGACGGCTGCTCACTTAAAATGTAACTTTTTTTTGCTACGGCGGAGATTATATGCAGAATTATCTTTTTGAATCCTTGAAAGAAAAGTTTAAAAGATACCGTACAGCTATCAGTTAATCATGTGTCTTCAAATGTTCTTCGTTCAAAAGACTGTACAGTTTACGTAATAAAAATATAAAACATTTCAGTTATACTTGTCATAAGACATTAGTATTAGGCCTTTCATATTTTTAAAACTGCATTTTTTTTTATCTAGTTCCTTGGGGATTTTCAAAAATTAGAAAAGTGTGTAATAAAAGTATTCCAATCACGATATGTTCGCCATATCCAAAAAGGGGTTGTTATTGTGCGAACGACTTTTCTAAGCTGGCGAAGCGTGATTATAAAAATATATTTGTCACAAGACATTAGTATTAGGCCTAATATATATTTAACACTACATTCTTATTCTAATCTCTTAAGAATTGTCAAGAATTAAGAAGAGTGTATAATAATAATAGTAATCAATTGTTGTATTTAATATTTATTTTAATCTAAATACTTTATTAATCTAGACAGCGTAGAGTCATTAAATGATATTATTGTTGTTTTTAGTTAGTCAGTAACCATTTATATACAGAAAATATCGTGTTTATACATTAGTTGAATGTTTGAACTACTTTCTAACGACAATACGAAGTAAGACCAATAACTATCTAAATGTATTTTACACGATGCTTCCCGCCAAAATATCTTCACCAGACTTCGTAACGTTAGTTTTTCACTCGTCTACGAACAATATCACCTTCATTAAGCTTCACAACAATTAACTATGCCATCTTATTAAGAGTAAAAAACATAATAACCGACGTTTTTTGGCGGAATGAAAAGTAAAATTTTTATTAGTAGTTCCAGCCGAATAGTTTCAGTAGCACAGTTACCATAATTAGGACTAGTGTCTACTATCTTGTGACCCGTCAATAGTTCATCATAATTTCTTTTCGAGCACATTGTGCTATTATATTAAGAGTAAAATACACAAGTTTAGCACAATAAGCGGTAAAACTTTTATTATTAGTTACAGTAGTTAATAATAAAGATTTTACATTTCATTGTGTCAAAAAAAAAAGTCCCGTCTATCACTTGAGAATTAGGGACGGATAGCGCGGATAGTTCTTATGTAGCTTTGCGCGAAATTCAACGAACAAACAAACTTTTCCTTTTGTGTGTGTAACAAGAACGTTTCGTATTTAAGTGAGAAAATTATATGTACACCGAAAGTTATAGTTCATTAAAACTACGTAAAATATATATGTTATTTTTATACGCACAGTAAAATGTTACAAAAAGTAAAAATCCATCGGATTAAGTAACTTAAATTTGTGGATCTCCTAAATTATTTTTATAAAAAAAAGGGAGAATTCCAAATAAACAAGAAATAAATCCGTCAGTCTCCATAAATCAGGAAAAAGTGTATGAACTATCACAGTCAACAAACGTTTTGCTTACACTGTCGTTTTTGATGCTATTTATAGCCCCATCTTTTTAGTTCAGGAAAGATCAGTTCTGTACCAAAGTAGGCCTGCTGCGCGGATATTTTGCCCAATCACCCACCCCTTTCCGGCTGTTATACATCTTCTTTCTCTATATGCTCTTTAGTACACGCAGAATCTCCGTCGTCCGAGATCGCTACGTCACCAGTTGCCTGGCAACCGTCTCTTTTACAGGGGAAATTCAATCATTTGTTTTGATAGAGTTTCCACTTCCATATGTGGAGAGCTTAGTTAGCGAAAGTTCGGGGAAAATATGAAATAAACATTTTTCAAGCCTAATCTGTGCTCTTATGTCTATTTCGAGAATAATGTTTGTTAATTTATCGAATTAATTAACATTTTATCAACTGCAATGTTTGAACGCCCTACATGATGCGGAAAAGTTTGTATATTATTCAAACACATATATTTATCTTGAGCTATTAAAGTTCCACAAATTAACTGAATATTACCATACTGAAAACGTTTGTCCAATTGCAATCTCAACTCATTGAAGCCGTTTTAAAGATAATATGCCTTGATTACTACAGCTTCGTTATATACGCATTGATAGTTTTTTCATATGCTCTAATAGTCATTTTAACCTGACGAGAAAAGGGTTTTTTTTTTTAGAAATTATTTTATTACTTACAGAATTTTAACTGCTAAAGGTTTTAATAAAAGCCTAATTCATGTATAAACATATATTGTATTTGCACTGGTTTGGCCCGTCTTGACAACAGCTTCATATTAAACTGAGGAATTATTGTCTTTCAGAAAGGTCTAATTTTTAATAATGATTTTATAAATACAATAATAATAAGCTTTTACACAATTCTTACATAACTGTCTGAAGTATTTTATTCAAAGAAAATACAAACAAACATTTTTTCTTTATTAATGTCGATATCACCTTTTTACTTTTTTGGTGTTAAGATACATATAAGTAGGCTTAGCTTATTTTAATTAATATATATGAACAATACTTTTAAGTTATCCTTGGGTTTTAGACTCTATCACTTCTAACAATCTCTTGAAAATCGTTTTCAATAACTTTCAATGTATAAAAAAATATCTCATCACATTTTTAGCGAAATGGCGATGCGTGAAAAGTGTAAGATTCGAACTTAAACTTTAAACCCTATAATTACAACTTCAGGCAAGAACTCGCTGCCAATAAATACGTTTAAATGCCTCAAGAGGGAGCCACGAGTCGGAGTAGGATTGATTTATTCCTTAAATAATTCGTTCTCTCGACCAGACGTCCCAATGTCCCATTCTTTAAGAGCATTTAAAATTAACTCAAGTTGTTCTTATTTACTTTAAACTACTCGCCTGTACATGCCCTAAGGATTTTGTTACCAGGCCAGAGAAACCTAAAATAGTTTTGATTTCAACTTTACACGTGAAATTGTTGAATAACACTGTGTTTTCTCCCTCTTTCGGAAAAAAGAAAAAAGAATCTTAGGAAGAAAATAAACAACACATTCGTAAAGACCTAATGAACAGTGAAAATGAAATGGCGTTCAAGTCAAACAAAATCTTAGAATATATGTTTAAAGTACAAATGTTAAGTTCATCTGGTACCTCTTGTTTTGTTTGACATTACACTGGAGGCGTTTTTTAAGTACAAATAGTATTCCTTTTCTAAGCCTTGAGTGCTCCAGTTTAAAAAAAAAAAGTTTGATATAACCATTGAAGTCACATACGTTGTTATTGTTCAAGATGTTAGTCAAGTATTGTTTCATTCAGTGTCAGACTGAAGTCACATACGGTGTTATTGTTCCAGATGTTAAACAAGTATTGTTTCACTCAGTGTCAGATTAAAGTCACATACGTGGTTATTGTTCCAGATGTTAAACAAGTATTGTTTCATTCAGTGTCAGATTGAAGTCACATACGTGGTTATTGTTTCAGATGTTAACCAAGTATTGTTTCATTCAGTGTCAGATTAAAGTCACATACGTTGTTATTGTTTCAGATGTTAACCAAGTATTGTTTCATTCAGTGTCAGACTGAAGTCACATACGGTGTTATTGTTCCAGATGTTAAACAAGTATTGTTTCACTCAGTGTCAGATTAAAGTCACATACGTGGCGTATGTGACTTCAATCTGACACTGAGTGAAACAATACTTGTTTAACATCTGAAACAATAATTGTTATTGTTCCAGATGTTAACCAAGTATTGTTTCACTCAGTGTCCGATTGAAGTTGCATACGGTGTTATTGTTCCAGATGTTAGTCAAGTATTGTTTCATTCAGCGTCCGCT
>NW_013673218.1:29920-37900 GCF_000517525.1 Limulus polyphemus
GAAGTCACATACGGTGTTATTGTTTCAGATGTTAACCAAGTATTGTTTCACTCAGTGTCAGATTGAAGTCACATACGGTGTTATTGTTTCAGATGTTAACCAAGTATTGTTTCACTCAGTGTCAGATTGAAGTCACATACGGTGTTATTGTTCCAGATGTTAACCAAGTATTGTTTCATTCAGTGTCAGATTAAAGTCACATACGTTGTTAGTGTTCCAGATGTTAGTCAAGTATTGTTTCATTCAGCGTCCGCTTGAAGTCACATACGGTGTTATTGTTTCAGATGTTAACCAAGTATTGTTTCATTCAGTGTCAGATTGAAGTCACATACGGTGTTATTGTTCCAGATGTTAAACAAGTATGTGCCTGTGTGCGTGAGTTGGTATAACATTTTTCAGCATTTTTGATGCGTCTTCATGGAACTATCACCAGATTTACAGACGTCGCCACAGGTCATATATGCCAAACGACATTAACAACAAATTATTACATTTGAACTGTATTATATAAACGTAGAATACAAACTTATATATAATAATGGCTGGAGACGGCTTGAATGAGTAATGAATGACAAAACCTTGTCGAAACGTTGTACATTTGCTGTTATGTTAAACTTATATTAAAGTTTTTCTTCATTACCCATTCAAGCCGTCTCCAGCCATTATTAGTCTCAAAGTAGGGTTCCTCGTCATCGAATTTAAACTTATATATAAATATAACTTTAGAAGATTTGTTTGTTTCTCGATAAGCGCAAAGTTACACAATGGATTATCTGTACTTTGCCCATCACGGGTATCGAAACCAGATTTCGAGCGTTGGGGGTCGTTTTAGAAGCAAAATGTTAAGAATTTTATTACACGATGAGAACAAACTAATGTAAATGTGATTAGATTAACATTGCTTAAAATACTAAAATACGAAGTTAGCCACAAAACATAATAAAAATTGTGTCTGCGAACTTACAACGCTAGAAACCGGGTGTCGATACCCGTGTTAGGCAGAGGACAAATGGCATTTGTGTAGCTTTGTGCTTATCTTCAAACAAACAAATATTTAGTAAAATAAATATACTTGCTGGAGTCAAGAGTCAAAATGAGAAGTATAAAGCTGCCTGTTTTACAGAGCATATTACTAAATATAAAACTTCTACGATCATACTTTAAATTCTAAAACACTTGTCGATCATAACTTTATATTCTTGTTAATATATAGACTTACGTGTATCTGCTGAAGACAAAAACTTTTTAAAATCTCCTGTTAAAGATATTTTGTGTTTTTATTCATCCAGATGTTAAAATATTTGCCTATGATAAATCAGTTTTTAAGTCATCTGACCAGTTACAAAATTAAATTTTTGTTGTTTTAGGGCAAAGCGACACATTGAATTACCTGTTCATCTCTGATTTTTGCACTATAAGTCGGTAAACTTACCGCTAACCCACCAGGGGACAAAAATTAAATTATGAAACAATGAATGCTTTTTACAATGTTTTTGATAGCACAAGTTGTTAAGGTTTTAAGATGAATTTTATGTAATACCATAAACTTTAATCATGACTTTTATATCTTCCAGCGAAGAGGAGGAAGAGGAAGAAGAAGTCAAGTAAGTTTTATTTTAAATACTTAAATAATTTGAAATATATCTATAATAATAAAACTAATGAAAAGTTTAGGACTAAATTCAAACCAATAATTTTGAGAAAGTAGAACTTCATCATTTAATTTATTTTTTCGACACCAGGTTCAGTCAGAATATTCTTAAAAACTATATAATCACGACTTCCCCAAACACCAAAAAAAAAAGAGTCCATATCTATTAACATTTTAATGTAAGGCAATTTAATGATAAGTAATTGTAGTTTTATTACATAACCTATTATAAAAAATATCACAAATTTATAGGAAAAGGAACCGGGAAAAAATATTCGTTTTTGTGTCAGAAAGAACTTGACCGGCAGGTGGTGTTACAAAAGTAAAATCAGATAAAAATAAAAATTATAAAAAAGTAATAAAAATATTTGCATTATTATATTGGATACACATTGTCAATAGAGTCAAAGAAATACGTATAGATGTCGCTCCGTTACTAAGTTTTGATTCTAGCACAATGGCATTGTGTAACATACAATGACGCTGGAAACATTTCTGTAGAGGGGCTGAAAGCTATTGAACAAAATCAGAACCCCTATCAATCAGAAACCACGTCAAACCAGGGGGTTGCTGCCGTACCCTTCGAACCCACGACCTTGGTAACATAAACATTCTTTATTGTGATTCTTTTAAGCTTTACGGATAATAAATTTATAGCTACATATATAGAAACGTCAAGGTATTATTTACCAATCTAGAAACGTTAAAATAATCAATTGGAGAATTTTTTTTTCTTTGATCACGAACTAAACAATTTTGTTGCTATGGAAACAAAACCGGGTTACTTGAAGGTAAATAAGATACTGTCTAATCCTCTAAATCAGCTTTTCCCAAACTTTTTTGGCCCCCGAACACTTTTCAGCTGAGAAAAAGTTTACGGAACTCTAGACACCTGAAATATCGGTGTAGAGGTTATGATGCGCGCGCAGCGCCCTCTATCTTTGTATATTATTTATTCATTTATTTAATCAAATTAATTTATGAATTTTTACATTTTTATGCTTATAATATATTTTAGATACAAACCTCTCCACTAAGATATTATGTAGAATAGATATGTCATCTTCTATAATTGTTATTCAATGCGAAATCAATATTATCTAATTCTAATATATAGGAACATATTTCATGATAAGTTACGATCGTACAAAAAGTTTTAAATATTTTATTAAAATTTAAAATCATAATTTCCTCACATAGCACCTATCAATCTCGGACGGAACACTAAACAATCTAAACAATGAAGAAGTATACAAGAGTATTTCTTATCCAATTAAAATAAACACCACATCATCTCGACTATTTCCAGTGCGCTTTGAATTATAGATCATGAAACTGTTTTAGGGTGAAAAAATAAAAGCTGTGGAGTTTATCTATTCGTTTGTTTGAAATCAAACAAAATTAACGACGCGCTGATGTATGTTTATAAATAAATGCGAAGATATTTATATCTCGGTGACATACAAGCATACTGCTGCAGAATTACTACATCTTAATAAACAAAACTGGCAATTTGATGTGTACAGGATGGTTGCTGGTTGGACTTAAATCCCTGCCTTTCTAAAAGTGCTATTTTTCTCAGTCATAAACTGTGTCCACAACTACTAAAAGATGTGCCTGATTCCACATATTGCTTGCTGCAAGTTATTAAGTGGGAAAAAAAATTAAATTTTTAAAATGAATGAAACAGGGTCTTGTAGATCATTGCAATAAAATAAAATAATTGCGATATACTATTAAGTGTTAATACATAATAATTCACTGTTTAGTTTTAGATTTAAATTTTTTTTATAAAACCAATTGAATAGGAACAAAGGATTTGTTTGTTTTGAATTTCGCGCAAAGCTACACGAGGGCTATGTGCGCTATCCGTCCCTAATTTAGCAGTGTAAGACTAGAGGGAAGGCAGCTAGTCATCACCACCCACCGCCAACTCTTGGGCTACTCTTTTACCAACGAATAGTGGGATTGACCGTCACATTATAACGCCCCCACGGCTGAAAGGGCGAGCATGTTTGGTGTGACGGGGATTCGAACCCGCGCCCCTCAGATTGCGAGTCGAGCGCCTTAACCACCTGGCCATGCCGGGGCCAGGAACAAAGGAGGATGTGTTTGCTTCTCATGGCTTTCTACCCTCTGTGTACCAGAAGCCATCCACAGTCCCCCTTAACACCTCCCCCTTCAAACAAAAGTCTTGCATTACGATACTTGAAAAGTGCCCTTTTTTTTTTTTCAATGAACCCTTGCTCTTTTATTATCGTCTGCTTGTTACTGGGCGGTTTTAGTCGTGTCTTAAAACTGTACTGTGTGGTTAAATTCCATCTTTAAACTTTTCCGTTTTACCTTTCATTTCACAACCATGGCATAAATATTGTTGACCTTTTTGTTTTGGATTGTTATTTTAATTTAGAATCTGTAAGCTTAATCGGAGTCATCTAAAAGACAAAATTTCGTTTATTTATGACGTTCATTCAAAATGTTTTTGCTTTTGTTGCCCACATTTCTTTCCTAGGCCTAGTAGAGGATGTCTGAGCAAGTCAAATTATGTTTCTGTTATCGAAGTGGATTGTGGGCATAAACTTAAATAGTATCGTTCGTTGTTTCACCGTTACACGAAAATATTATGCGATCCGGTTTTTAAAGATGAGAGGTTGAAATTTAACAAAATTATGTATATATATATCTTTTATTTCGCTGAGTGCAATGATTAACTATTGATATTAGCTTCTTCTGGAAGAGAAAAATATATCTTATTGTTTCTAGAGAACTTCCGTGAATTGATAATAATTTATTTTGTCTTAAGGCCTAAGCGCTAAGGCGCCAGGAAATATGCTGACAACAAAGGTTACGAGATTTAGATTTCGTATGACTTTAAGAAAGATGCCATAAACAAAGAAAGTTATCAAAAATATTCCCGTATGATTTTGTAAGGGATACTTACTGTCTTTTAAATCGCAGAAAACTTTATCTTTTCTGAATAAAAACACCTGCTTAGTTTTTTTCATTTTTTTATAAATGTTTCTTCTCAACTATTTTCATTACAAGAATCATGCGAAATTCGAATATTTTTCTAAAATCAGATCATAAATCTGAAGTTGAATTATCATGACACTAACTCGAACATTTTATAGCATAAATAAAAGACTTAGTAACAAAACGTTATCTATTTTTCACACCTGTCGCGATTTCTTGAACTTTTTTTCTCCCAGGTTTCAAGGACTTATTTATTGTCATTTCGTTTTTTTATGAAAAGTAATGAGATAAATATATATCTCTGTCATATGCAATAATATTAAAAATAATTCAACATAAATACTAATAGATAATATATAACTGTTCTTCGAAGTTTTAATAATTCTATTTTTTATTTATTTATTTGTTCACAAAAACAAAGTTTTATATCGTAATCTTACAACAGAAACTGGTTATTCTATTGTATTTGTTGGTTTTCATTGTAAACTGCGGGTGTTTAACAACTAGCTTTCGTTACGTAAATATCTAAATGACTGCAGTAATGCTTTGCATTTTTTTACGTCCATTGTACAGTCGAACCCCCATTAACGTCCTGGTTACGTTCTTGAGAACGACGATGTTATTAGAAACGACGTTATTGATATAATGATATAAGTTGAAGTTGTGTTCCAGCCGCATAACTGAACGTCCTACATATGACAAAAGGCAAAGTATGTTACAAAGTATAATATAATAATAAAAATTAATAAAGAATACATGAATATAAATAATACGTACCATAGTACAATATTCACAGAAAGTTGAGATGATAATGGTTTAATAAAGTCAGTAAAGCTAACCCACGAAAGGAATTTACGAAAATTTTTTAGTGTTTTTTGTTGTTGTTGTTGTTGTTGTTGCTGCTGCTGTTGTTGTTTTTGTAATTTCAGATTTGTTTGTTTTACTTTTTACGAAACGGCGTAATTGGGGACGGCGTTAATGGGGGGTCGACTGTACTTAATAAAAATTAAAAAACAATTATGACATTATTTTCCGTTCGACTTACGAATCACCTTTAACTGTTAGGCCTCAACAAGCACCACCTCAAGCATCAGAAGCGGAACTTGCCATGGAAGTGAGTAAATATTCAAAATATTTTAGCTTTTTCTTAACTTTTGAAAATTGAACAATATGGAAAGTGATTCACAATGAATCGTTCAGTAAGGCCAAGAAAGTTTAATTTAAGTTATTAGTTCAGTTTTATTATTATATTAGACTTAAGGAATATTGTTGACCAGGAAAAGATGAGAAAGAAAAAGGAAGAAGAAGAGGCTATGTGGCAAGAGTATATGGAACAAAGAAGAATACAGAGGCAGAAGGAAGAAGATGAACTTAGGAAGTTGAAAGAAAAACAGGTAATTAATATATGTAGAAAATGTAAAAGAATTATTTTTATTTATCAAACTGTCATTCCAGATCTTTTTCGTTTGACGTCATCAAAATGAAGTGCAGTCAAAATTATTAATATAGGTTTTGTTTGTTTGTTATTAAGCAAGAAGCTACACGATGGGCTAGTTGTGCTGTGCCCACCATAAGTATCGAAACCCCTTTTTTTTTTTTATTGTGTCGTAAGTACTGATACTTACCGTTGAGCCACTGGGAGGGGGCTGTTAATATAGGAAAAAATAAAACAGGTAAAAGTTAATATGATACAAGTACTAACTAGAATGAACAATAACGTGTGTTTGCTTTAGCGTAAGAGCAACCAATGGGTTATCTGTGCTGTGGCCCCCCAGTGACACAGCGGTATGTCTGCAGACTTATACTGCTACAAACCGGGTTTCGGTACCCGTGGGGGGAAGAGCACAGATAGCCCTTTGCGTAGCTTTGTGCTTAATAACAAACAACAACCAATAAACTTACGGAAAGATCGCTTACAACCATAATTTGTCCCCCTCCCCTTCATGGGTAAGCAATAAGTTTAAGGACTTACAACGCTAAAGTCCAGGGTTCGATTCTCCACAATGGACAAAATGCTGATAGCCCTTTGTGCACTAAGAAAACAACAGAAGCAGCTACTCTAATTCAACGAAAGATATCATAAAAAAATAGTCATTTTATTTCATTCATATTCAAGCTCTTACATAATTCCACAAAGCAATAATTTGATTGAGCAAAATTCAACCTACTCAGACTAATCATCGAACTAAAACGTGCTTTTATTGTAATGTAATAGTTTTTTTAACCAGTATATATTTTATTTTTACAGGCTAAACGAAAAGCTCAGAGATTCGATCAGGAAAAGAAAATGATGGAAATGAAAAAACGGCAAGAAGAAAATAGGATACGTGAGATGGTAAACCACGAGCATTAAATGACTAATTAAATAAACATGACAACATTATCGAAACTTAATATATTAGGGTTAAAGTAACAACGTTACATTAAAGTAATCCGAAACAGTTTGGGAAAAAAATAAATCCTTTGGTTTATATGATTTACTTGACGTTCATGAATTCAATTTTTATAATAAAAAAAAGGAAATACAACTGGTACTCTATAAACTTTTTTCTTTGCCATTAGGAGGAGAAGAAACAAAGAGAAGCTGAAGCTAAGAGGAAACGCTTAGAGGAGGCCGAAAGAAAGAGACAGGCCATGCAAGAAGCAATGCAGAAGCAAAAGATGCAAGAACCTGTTAAGAGGAACTTCGTGATACAAAAGAAGGAAGGTGAAGGGGGTCCTGGTGCAGCTCTTGGTCACTCTGGCTTTGACAAGGTAAGTAATCTTCCATTTATTGATGGCAAATTTCTCTTTGTGAACTCAGAGTTCAAGTTTTGGGACACGAATCTGGTATCGTGTGGGGCTGGTTTAGAAGAAACTCGCATGACACTCCACACTATCAGGGTTCATACTGATTGACACTACAGAACACTGCCTTTAGAACATCATTACCTCTACACATTTATTAAACACTGCCTTTAGAACATCATTACCTCTACACATTTATTAAACACTGCCTTTAGAACATCTTTACCTCTACACATTTATTAAACACTGCCTTTAGAACCTCATTACCTCTACACATTTATTAAACACTGCCTTTAGAACATCATTACCTCTACACATTTATTAAACGCTGCCTTTAGAACATCATTACCTTTACACATTTATTAAACGCTGCCTTTAGAACATCATTACCTTTACACATTTATTAAACACTGCCTTTAGAACATCATTACCTCTACACATTTATTAAACACTGCCTTTAGAACATCATTACCTCTACACATTTATTAAACACTGCCTTTAGAACATCATTACCTTTACACATTTATTAAACACTGCCTTTAGAACATCATTACCTTTACACATTTATT
>NW_013673219.1:0-1714 GCF_000517525.1 Limulus polyphemus
AATAGTGGTATAGTCACAGTTCTTTAAAGAAACCATGTAACATTCAGTAGTGGTATAGTCACAGTTCTTTAAAGAAACTATGTAACATTCAATAGTGGTATAGTCACAGTTCTTTAAAGAAACTATGTAACATTCAGTAGTGGTATAGTCACAGTTCTTTAAAGAAACTATGTAACATTCAATAGTGGTATAGTCACAGTTCTTTAAAGAAACTACGTAACATTCAATAGTGGTATAGTCACAGTTCTTTAAAGAAACTACGTAACATTCAATAGTGGTATAGTCACAGTTCTTTAAAGAAATGACATAACATTCAATAGTGGTAAAACTTCATTGATAGATGAATATGTTATTCCAGATAGTTTTGATTGAGTTAGGAGATGATGGTTTTCAGCAGACCTACAGCGATGATGACAGCTTATCCCTCGTTGATGAGAATCAAGAAGTGTACGCCGTAGAAACTCCAGAATTCAAACCAGCCACACAAAGTGAGGGGGAATACATACTTCTCTTGTGGGTTAACAGAATTGGAACAGGAACTCAGGGAAGGATGTGAGTGCCATCTAGTGTCATAATTCTATAGTAGTATAATTACAGCTTTTATAGATTAAGTTTATTTGGCTGCTTTGTAACATTACATGAAACTATGTAATATACAGTTGTCTGATCGTTTTCATTAACTGTAGAAGTACAACTGTATAAAAAAAAACATTGTAACCTCAAGGCTATCTACACGAAAAAAGATAGTAACCCCAAGTCCACTTACATAAAGAGAGAGAGAGACAGCACATTCTAGTTAGTTATATAAAAAGATGTAATAATCTCAATTCTTACTATATAAAAAAAAGAGAGTATCTTTTAGTCCAAACATATATATATATATAAAGATATAGTTATGAAAGAAGAATCATCTAATATAATGAAACTCTCTTTTTTTTTTGCTAAGTTGTTGCTATGGGATTTTTTAAGCTCTACAATTATAAAAAAAGAACTATTTTAACTATTTTAAATTATGCGACTTGAGCGTTCAAGTTTTTCATGTCACGTGTCCTCTTCAAAAGAGAGACAAACTCCATAGTGTTTTATTAAAATTAATATCTATTGATTTTGGGGCCACTAGTCTATATCGGTGTTTCCCAAAGTGGGGGCTGCAAAAAAATAGGCCCAAAACAAAGGTGGTCTAATTATAATACATATAAATAGATAAGGCCACATTAAGTTACAAATAGAAGCATTACTTCATAGATTTCAGTAAAGTTCATTAGTAATTATTTTTTGAAATTGATAAATCATATTTCAAGGCATTTTTACAGGTTGGGGGGGGGGTCAAACATTTTTATTTGCATCAATGGAGCCTCAGACTAAAAGAGTTTGGGAACCACTGATATATATGATTGTGGTAAGTTTTTTTGTAAAACGTGTGATGACTTTCCTGAATAATAATTAAGCGGAGGTTTTCTCTCCTGAGCATCATCTGTAGTTTTCTGAAAAAAATCAATATTGTTACATGGTTATCTCCCAAGATCTTGGGCCAAGAATTGTTATTGTTATATGGTTATCTACCAAGATCTTGGGCCAAGAATTGTTATTGTTATATGGTTATCTACCAAGATATTGGGCCAAGAATTGTTATTGTTATATGGTTATCTACCAAGATATTGGGCCAAGAATTGTTATTGTTATATGGTTATCTACCAAGATCTTGGGCCAAAAA
>NW_013673219.1:2303-3556 GCF_000517525.1 Limulus polyphemus
TGTTGTTTTTTATGTCTCCCAGGTTGAATATAATTCTGATTTTGTGTTGTTTTTTAATGTCTCGCAGGTTGAATATAATTCTGATTTTGTGTTGTTTTTTAATGTCTCGCAGGTTGAATATAATTCTGATTTTGTGTTGTTGGTTTTATATCTCGCAGGTTGAATATAATTCTGATTTTGTGTTGTTGTTTTTAATGTCTCGCAGGTTGAATATAATTCTGATTTTGTGTTGTTTTTTTATGTCTCGCAGGTTGAATATAATTCTGATTTTGTGTTGTTGTTTTTAATGTTTCGCAGGTTTAATATAATTCTGATTTTGTGTTGTTGTTTTTTATGTCTTGCAGGTTTAATATAATTCTGATTTCATGTTGTTTATGTCTCACGGGTTTAATATAACACAATTCGGTAAACTTGTTAAGGGAGTGAACTGAAACAACATCATTGTTGAGATCACAGTTATTTAAGTGTTTGTACTTCTGAACCTATACTCAAAATCAAGAAAATAATATATTCCAACTAAAAACTGCTCACAAGAGGATTCAAATCTTTTATCAACTTATCCCCCCCCACACACTCACAAGAATAACAAGTCTTCTAAGGTATTGAGGAGAATGTAGGTGTTGCATATATGTATGTATACGTACTAGATTAACTTTTTTTGCATGATTTTTTATATTGGATGACTAGCACTAATGTATGTATGTCTGTCTGTCTGCTAGGTTTGGTTCTCCGTATGTAGTCCAAATCTCCAGGGAAGCCACATTTAAAGAAATACAGAAACAGATGCTGGTAGCAATGGATGACATACTACAGAATGATGTTTCGTTAGAGGTAAGCATGGACATGTCCACCAGGGCAACAGGCCCCACTCTTCATTGGAGAGCTCTGCTCTCCCCCCATCTGAAATAGTCTTCTGAGATTCTCTACATTGCAATTCCCATTGACATGAAAGTGTTAATTTGTTCTCCCCCCCACCACCCCCCACCTAACGCTTTGCCCCCTTTATGAGCTCCTCCTTAAAAAAAAGGAAATTCTAGAAATGCCAATGGAGATAATAACACTGCTAGTTGAACCTTTATGGCAATCTTTTCATGGACTGGCACAGTATTGGCTTTGAGATATACTTTCACATTAACTGAATAATTCAAATTGGACTTCTTTTATCTGTTTAAACTAATATGATTTTATTATAAAATAAAATGATTCAAATTTTATATTAAAATATATTCATCCAACTTACATAGCTTTCTTAG
>NW_013673219.1:4473-16449 GCF_000517525.1 Limulus polyphemus
ATAAACAGTCACAAGAACGTCGAATCTGAATCACTTGAAAAAAACACGGGGGAGCTTAACTTTTTTCCAGGTGTATATTTATTAAGTATAAGCGTTAGTACCTGGCTAAACTGATGTACATATTTCTCTTTCTTGGTGGTTTTCACTTAGTAAGTAGGGAACAATATTTTTCATAAACGGATACTTTATAGATAAACAGAATTGTGGTTCTGAATAGCTACAGGGGCCAATAATATCATCTGTTTTGTTAGAACATTGGAATTGTGCTACGTTTGAGGGTTATTGGTGGACTTTCTGGCAAATGTTACTTACCCAGTGACGTGGACCACCCATTGTACATGCCAACTGTTGACCATGCTTTGGAAGCTTTGGAAGCCACCACTCTAACAGGGCCACAACATTTGAAGTTGATAGTGGAATGGGATCAGGAGACAAAGGAGGAGTATGAATATCATGTTGTTTTTCTTTCAAGTATTAATTCTTCTGTAATTGATACATACAGCTTGTCAACTCTATATAATAACTACAGTAGAATGACTGGATCTAAAAACTATAACTTTTTAAATCATGTTACTGTGTTATAATCCTCAAACATTTTTACTGTTGTTCAGCTTCTTCATTAATGATTTCATCATTTTTCCAGAACTGTTTTTAATGTAAATATATTTATCTGTAAATTTCACATGTTATTAGATATTTTAAAGGTTTAATTTTATTTGTGCATTAAAAGCTCACCTCCTATCACACCCAAGCTATATCGATCATTGTCTGCCCTCTAAGCATTGCTAGAAACATTTTTGCTGCAATCCTTAGACTAGCCTTTATACCCCATCAGTTCTGTGGCATTTCTGAGCATGTACATATCATGTGACTACTCTCCACCAATAGTATTGCACCATATATACTGGTGCAGCTAGCTCCCTCTACTATTCCCGCTCAATCCTCACTTTCTCGATTGACACACCATTGTTTAGATGTGTGTGTGACTGCCATTTATAAATTTGCTTCTTTGCCAATTCAATTGTTTTTTGCATTTACTTCATGATACCGAATTACAAGAAATTATTGTATGAAATTACGATTAACGTAAGTGACGACTTCCCAGGGATTCTTACATATATTCAGCCGGCAATTTCTTCTTCATTTCATGTGACAATATTTCTGAGGAAGAATATAAACAATGAGTAGACACTTTGGATTCTATTCTTCCGGCACCTTCCACCTGTTGCCATGCTGCCATGACATGTTCTTTAATTAAGAATTATTATTCTTCTCAGGGGATCTGTGGTAAGTTTTCAACATATACACCTCGTTGATATAACCATGGTAGGTGCGGTTCAGATGCCCTTTGTGTGGCTTTGCACTTATTTACACGTGGGGGTATTATATATTTCATATCGTCAGTGCTTGGACTTTGGTAATTTCAATATTTATGCGTCATTTGTCACCTAAGTTACTTTAGATGAATTGTAAGTTAGGTATCGATTATTACTTTACATTTTCAGTAAAGTCAATCGTTTTGCACGTTCGTTAATATTACATACTTTGTAGACTTGGCAACTTTGATGGTTTTGTTAGTTTGTTATTAATAAGTACTTTACCCAAGTATGTTTAGATTGTGTCAGTTACATGTCATTACTACTAATAAGTAGTGAAGTTTACATGTTCATTATTATTACATTCTTTGTGGGCTAGGTACATTTAGATGGTTTATCTGTTTTATATTTATAAGTACCTTGTTCACTAGGTATGTTTAGATAGTTGGTACTTTACATATCATTACTACTTGTAACATATAATTCATTGTTCTATTTGAAGAATTTTTTTTCTTTCATCATTGTTAGATAAGTGCCCTCTCATCCTCATTTTCGTCAGGGTAGAACTTACTTCAGTGTCTTTATTCAGATATTTATGCCTTTAATGTTACCCGCATCCTTTACCATTCCTCCTATGTCATCCATTATCCCAACCGGTCCTTCCTTCCTAGGACCTATGCTGTCATTTTAGGTGGTTTGGCTTTCCCACCCATTTCCCAACTGTCCTCCCATTCTGATCCTGATCGGTTTCCTTGTCCAGTTCACTTCTTAAGGAGATGCATCCTGCCTCCTGGAACCCTTTTGTTTCCTGTCCCCAGTCATGCCTATCCCCTTGAAGTTTTTACCCGGGTGGACCGCACTTGACAAAATAACTTAGTCAGTTATAAAAGGTGTTTCCCCTGGATGTATTTTTGCTTGGGCAGACATCACTCAAGAAAATAACTTAATCAATTAAGATGCATTTCCCCTGGATGTTTTTGCCCAGGGGACCTCAGTGGAACAACTACCTTAATTAATTGTTATCATCAAACTTCCTACTTGCACTTCCCCTGGATGTTTTTTTTGCCTGTTAGGACCACTCTCGACAATTTTCTTAATCAGTTGATATCTTCAGGTATAGATCACATGTTGTTATTCCGTTTCTCACACTAGTACAATTTCAAGCACAATCCTGTATGAAACAGAACATCCAGCCCTATCAACGCTTGTTCAGTACTGTAAGTATTAATACCGCATTCAATTTTGTCTATTTTTCCATTCCACCCATTTTGTGTTATATTCCTGTTTCCTGGGTGAAAAGCACACCTGTTCCAGAAGTAGTGCGGTACCCCACTGGTGTGCTTCATTTTCATCTCATAGCACACCAATTCATTCTAAACGGTTGCTTTCCACTTAATTTGATATTCGTACACCTAAACCAGCCCCTCCACCTTTTCCATGTGAGATTCTGTTTTTGTGTGAGAGGAGGTAAGACTGTTTTGGAAGTTAACATTTTCTTACACTGAAAATTTATTTCCAATAGGTACCTACCTCCTGTCACACACTTCCTCCCCCTTCCTACCCATCCCAGTGTTTTTATGTTAATACCTGTCAATTCTCAAAAGTGAGGATTGAGTGGGAATAGCAGAGGGAGCTAGTTGCGCCAGTATCGGTGACACAATACTATTGGTGGAGAGTAGTCACATTATCTGTACATGTTCAGAAATGGTGCGAAACTGATGGGGTATAAAGACCGATGCCCTGGTGGCAAAAATGTTTTTAGCAATGCTTAGAGGGCAGACAACGATCGAGACAGCTTTGTGTGAGAGGAAGTATCTATCAGAAATACGTTTTTAATGTAAGGAAATGTTAACTTTAACATTCTAAACCCAATGTAAAACTTTTGTTTCTTTTCAACTTGAGTTGTTAGTTTATGGACAAAATCCAGACTGTTGCTTACTGACAAAAATTAAAGACTTGGCTTGACAGTTTAAAACTGTTTATTTTACAGTTTGAAAACTAAGACATTTTTATTGTCTTACCTGAATCTGTACTTTTTCAGAATGATCAGTGATGTAGAAGTCCTTATGGAAGTAGATCCTAGTGTTCAGAAACTAAGAAACCAACAAAAACAGGTGCCTAAAGTAACTCTAGATGAGTGTTTCCAACATTATTTTGTGGAAGAAAAGGTTAGTATAAAACAATAGACAAGTTGAAAGGCATATGTGACTATAACGTAATGTTATGTTTGTATCAGAAACAAGAATATAAAAGTCGAGGGCACTAATCACTGTCCGATGGGTAAATTAATATTTTCAGCTTGATGCTGGTAGCATCGACTCGAGTTTAAGGAGTTAAAAGAAAAGCTTCATTTTGGTAATACGGTCATACAGTTTGTACTTTGTTATACTCAAAATCTTTGAAGTATTTGCAAATGTATACCAACGGTTAAAGATATATAAACACGTGAAAGTAAAAAAGAGAAATTAGGCATAAAAAATTGTTAGCTTGGAATTATTGTTAGTATTATTATTATTAAATACTAATTAGATATCGTACGTAACTAATATATGATATAATTTTCCCTAGAATAATATCTTTCAAATTTATTTATATGCACCAAATTGCACATGGGTCCATGACGTGTCAGTTACAGGAATCCTTAATAATGTACGATTCACACAAAAAATATCATCAATTAAAATCATTAATTACTGCTGGAGTTTCCTATGTATTTTACGTATAAAAAAAAAGAGTGATTTCACCCAGTTTGCTGTGTCGTATCACTTCTTTACGCTGAGTGTTACGATAGAAAAAAATATACTTAATATAATGTAGTACGTGGACCTTGCTGATAGGGAATGACATAAATAGAAGTCAGAAATTTATTGTTAAAAATTTTTATTCTCGTTACATGTTCCCGTAGCTAACATGAGACTTTTTATATGTTAGCCAGAATTAACGGTCAGTGTATTTGAAACAGAAGTTTAAAACTTTTGATACATATTTCAGAAGCTCACTACGTTTGGCTTTAATTTGTTAGTGTGCTCATTTTACTCAGAATCTCGTATTTTATTTCTCTGTATGATTAAGTCATATTTTTTCATAAGCTTGGAGAGGACAATGCTTGGATGTGTCCTTCGTGCCGCCAACATCAACTAGGGGTGAAACAACTCAGCCTGTGGTCCTGTCCTGATTATTTTATTATTCATCTCAAACGGTTCAGACAGGTAATTATTTGTGACTTACCTTTTTATATTATCTTGACCCATTGTTCGTGTTTTATAAAATATTGCATATTATAGTGGTGCCTATACTACAGTAGAAAATACAAGACATACATTTAGAAGTAGTAATAGGTATACCAATACAAAGAAACATGTATGTTTATGTGTTATATGTTTATTCATTTACAATGTCTCTCAGTGGGTTAGTGGTAAGTTTATGGACTTCCAGTGCTAAAATCCAGGGTTATATTCCTTGTAGTGGACAGAGTGCAGATAGCTACTTGTGTAACTTTGTACTAAAAATGTTACAACAGTACTTTCTGGTGTTTATTTGATTTAAAAATTTAAGCATTAAGATTATACATTTAAAGCAATGATGTTTTTTTATTCACTTCATGTTTCTTTACAAAGGGAACTTGTCATCTTAGCAGCATATAATTATATATATTGTATCTTTTTTTCAGTAGTATAGGTTTATAATTTTTTTATCATTGTAAATAACTTATTTTGCTGCAATCATAAAATCGTCTTGTATCTAATAATACATTAAAGATACTTGTGCAGGAATATTTCTCTAATGAATTCATTTTAAACATTAAACATTCCAACTGAGTTTTGAAAAATGGTATTCAATGTATAACATCTCTCTCTCTGCCCCCTGGTGGCTCAATGGTAAGTCTTAGGGCTTATAATGCTAAACAGTCTGGTTTTAATACTTGCATTGGGCACAGTACAGATAACCCATTGTATATCTTTATGTATAACAACAAAACATTTCTCTCTCTCTCTTAAATGCCTCCCCAGTAGTTCGGCAATAAGTCTGAAGGATTCTACTGCTAAAAACTGGGTTTTAATACCCCTGGTGGGCACAACACAGATAACCCATTGTGTAGTTTTTTTTGTTTCACTACAAGCAAACTCTCTTGTGTTTCATTAAAAATTGAACTTGCCTTTTGTCATATACTTTTAGAAAAAAAAGGATGTTTATAAAACACATGTATCTCCCTTAATCTTCATTAAAGACTTGCTTGCCATTATCAGTTTTCTTTATGTGTATGAAAAGTTGTTTACATTATTTTTACATGGGATAAAAAAAAATGCTGGTATAAACTAAAACATCAAATCTTGGGCATCAAAGAACTTTTAATAGTTACCTTCATTTAGAATTTATTTCTTCAGAAGAATAATGAATGTTATGCTTGGTGTTTAAATGTATCACAGCTTTATGGAATTTCTAGGATATTTAATGACATCTGAGGATTGTAACCCTACTTTGTAACATCACGACTGATGTACGAAAGATTGTAACCCTACTTTGTAACATCAAGACTGATCTCCAAAAGATCGTAACTTTATTTTGTAACATAAAGATTAATGTCTGAAAGATTGTGACTCAATTGTGTAACATCAGGACTGATGACTAAATGATTGTGACCTTATTTCATAAAATTCAGAATGATGATTGATAGATTGTTTGACACATCTTCGTAACATCAAGACACGTATGAAATATTATGCGGTCTTCATCGTTTGGTAGCCTAGTTATCCATGAAAGTAAGGCAACTGTAGAAATGATTCAATCTAAGTTATGGCAGAGTTTCTTATTATCATTGATTCACCTAAAACAACAAAAGCTGCATCAGGACAGACTTTTTAAACTTTGCCACCAAAGTTTGATTTTATTTGCCCAAGTGGTAATATAATCATTATTAACATTGTACATATCTTAACCAGTAAGATAGTTGACACGAGTCTAACTTGAGCCTTCTAATCTGCTTCTCAATCCAGTTCAATAAACGTAACTCTTATAAACGCAAGTTAATGAGCTACGTAATCCTCACGATCCAGCAAGTAAAGAACCTGCATTGCCTTCTAATCTGCTTCTCAATCCAGTTCAATAAATGTAACTCTTATAAACGCAAGTTATTGAGCTACATAATCCTCACGATCCAGCAAGTAAAGAACCTGCATTGCCTTCTAATCTGCTTCTCAATCTAGTTCAATAAATGTAACTCTTATAAACGCAAGTTAATGAGCTACGTAATCCTCACGATCCAGCAAGTAAAGAACCTGCATTGCCTTCTAATCTGCTTCTCAATCCAGTTCAATAAACGTAACTCTTATAAACGCAAGTTAATGAGCTACGTAATCCTCACGATCCAGCAAGTAAAGAACCTGCATTGCTGAGACAAGATTTCTCAGGAAAAATAGAACCAAAATTAAAAAAATAAAAATAATCAGCTCTCCTATACAGACACAGTGCAGAACTCGGGGCAGTGACTGAATATGTAACAAGGATTTGAATATTATCCTTGTCACCATCAGCTTGAAGAACAGAGAAATATAAAATAAAATCTCTTTGTAGAATTGTATAAAACTAGACTATATTGAAACTACAATAACACAATCAGTTAATTGTTGAAAAACAAGCAGATAAAAACCATGATTTCCAAGTCTTTGGCGAGGCATGGGTTTGTGGTTAGTGTACCAAGACTGGGAATCTGAAAATTCATGATTTGTCTCCTGTTGCCTTGACAACATGCTGTGGATACTCCAATAAAAGTATTTTTGGGTAGGATGAGGCTACAACCACAATTAACATCTTTGGGTAGGATGAGGCTACAACCACAATTAACATCTTTGGGTAGGATGAGGCTACTGCCACAATTAACATCTTTGTGTAGGATGAGACTACAACCACGATTAACATCTTTGGGTAGGATGAGGCTACAACCACAATTAACATCTTTGGGTAGGATGAGGCTACAACCACAATTAACATTTTTGGGTAGGATGAGGCTACAACTACAATTAGCATCTTTGGGTAGGATTAGGCTACAGCTACAATTAACATCTTTGAGTAGGATGAGGCTACAACCAAAATTAACATCTTTGGGCAGGATGAGGCTACAACCACAATTAGCATCTTTGGGTAGGATGAGGCTACAACCACAATAAGTATCTTTGGGTAGGATGAGACTACAACCACAATTAACATCTTTGGGTAGGATGAGGCTACAACCACAATTAACATCTTTAGGTAGGATGAGGCTACAACCACAATTAGCATCTTTGGGTCAGGGGGAGACATAGAGGCCCTCAGGGGTTGACACAGAAACAAGTTACATCCAATTGGTGATCCCCATGTATTATTCCCTTGGGGCTCTAAGGGTACATTTCAGATTTGGTGATAATTAATCCAGCAGTTCACTGGTTATATACAGACACATGTTTGTCAGATAATGTTTGAGATGACTTTGTGAACATACTAAGTTCACTGAAACTACGTTTATGTCAGAAACTCTGAATCGTGGAATTAGAGAGAAAATAGTTACCAAGCTATGCATACAAGTATAAAGAAATAGCTTTTATCCTTGGAAAATAAAGTAGTTACATATATATATATATATATTGCTGTTAAATGGCTACTTCATTTCTTTAGAGGTGATGTATGATCAAGTTACACTACTCATAGTAAGAAAAAACGTTTCTGTTACATGGTTAATTTAATCTTCAAAGAATCACCATAACGTTGTTTACGTACTGCTAGTAAAGGTACCTGCACCATTTATTGGTTTCAGTAGGTATAGTAGGATGACTCGTACCACTAGCAGTAGCAACTAGGAAAAATTTGAATCGCTATGAAACTGTAAAGATGAGAAAATGAATGAAGTGGGGGGGGGGTGTGTAAAAGATTCCTCTGTAGCATACTCAAGAACCCTTGAAAGTATTATGATGATCAGATCTTTGGAAGTTAGCAAATGTTTTTATAAGCAGACAAACATAAGTTTAATTCTATAGTATAGATTAGTCTTTTATGATATGCCATTTCAACTTTAGCTCATAATTAAATCATTTTTTTTAAGTTTAAGTAAAAATTTTGTTCCAGTCCTCCAGTCAACGTACCAAGTTAAAAAGCCTAGTAGAATTTCCTGTTTCGGGACTAGACATGGCTCCATATGTTGCTCAAAGGAATCCCATCCTGATCAACAGTCATCCCAATGGAATGTGGACGTGGTCCCCCTGGAAACGTCCAAGGACACAGAACTTCACTTATCCTGAAGAAAATGTGTATGAGTTATATGCAGTTTGTAATCACCATGGAAACATGCAAGCAGGACATTATACAGGTAAACTTAATGATGAATTTTTGTGTGTTACACAGCTCAATTTTGTGTTCAGTTATTGAAAATACAGATTCAATTGGAGCTGATAAATAATAGTTTTTATTTCCTGAATTTGCATTTAAAAAACTGATTTTGTGTAGTAAAAACTTGTATCTATACGGTATAACCATGATTATGATGGCTCACAACATTTTTTGACATTTGCTGAAGACTTCCTCAACTAATTACAGGGTAGTATCAGCATGGGTGAAATTCTGCCCGGATGCAGTACTGAGACTTATTTCAATATTTTTACTCCGTATTAGGTCTTATTTCAATACCTGTATGCAGTACTGGGGCTTATTTGATCTGTTTTTCATCCAACTCGCATGCCTTCCATTGTAATGTCAGAAAGCAGAGACCTTACGACGTATAGAATCGAAACAGTCATTAAATATTCTTCCAATGAACCAGTAAATGGCCTAATGATATTATTTCTTGTTGACAGCAAGATCATAAGGATGAAGTACTTAACAGCTTTGATGTCAATCGTTATTAAACCAAACTGATTGGGTACTTTAATCTAGCTGTGCGAATTGTATTATTCGTCAATAATGATAAATATATCTAAATCATGCATTTTTTTTTTTGGCTGAGGTGCTGTGATCAGTACTTGCCTCTGATAATAGCTCATATAATTTCTTTTTGTTGTTCAGTGGAATGGGAAGGAAAAGAAACAAAAAACATACGAGGGAAGTTTACAGTTATGAAATTTTAAAGTTAGTTCTCTGTTTAACCCTCTCCAGATGGGTCACGGGTCAAAGGCCATGTCATCGCGTTTGTTGATTTGCATTCAAAATTTTATTGAACTACTATTTCATGAACTTATGTCAGTAAGTTTGGTATCAAACTGTAGATTATAATTCAAGTTTTAGTATTATACCTTATTTCATTTCTTAATTTAAAAGTCAATATTAAAAAAAACAACAGTGAAACATCGATTTTTGTGTGTTACGTGGTATGTTGAATGCAGCACTGGTTCAGATTAGATGTTTGTGATGTCTAAATACTAAGTCTATAGTTTCATACGAATTAGGAACTCAAATTACCGAAATTGACAAGCTAGAATATAAAATAAGAACCTCCTATCTTTTCTATTTGCTGAGATATCACTCATGTACTGAATCAAACACAATGGCCCCGCTCACCTCTTTCCATTTTTGGAAACGGTGTCTTATATATACTTACTTCAATATATGACATGTGAATAACCAATTAAAAGCTCAGAATGCCCCCCTAGTGGCTTTATCAGCCATTTTCCAGTGTTAGGATGCCATCTTGTTCTTTCGAGCCAAGGTTTCAAGGAGGTAGATTGTTTCTTTAGTCTGCTCAAAATTTCATGTTTTTTTTAGACCCAAATACAGCTTAGTTACTAAGCTTGATAAATTATAGTGGAATCCTTGGTACTGATTTAGTAATTTATGATTTTTTTGGTTATTCGACTGTATATATGAAAAGTATTATTTCATTTCACATCCTCCACGTGTAAAATTTTATAAGGCTTAGCAACCTAAGACAAGCAACAAACAAGTACAAAGGTCATAACTAGAAGAGATAATTGTTTGCTTTACTTCTTCATTTACCGTTCTCTGTTTTAAGAAAAATAAGTTTAAGAACTTATTTGTAAATAGTAATAATCTATATACATATGTAATGTACAATAATTGAAATGTGACTGTATTTTACAAAATACTAGTTTACTAAAACACAGCTAAGACAAGTTACTTTGTACAGACTAAAGGTCAATTTCATATTATTGGATACGGTAACATAAGAGCACGTGTGCCGCATCATTGTAACTTCTGTCTTGTTAGCCATGCATGGCTGAAAGGTCAATATAATAAAAATGATAAATATATATATATAACATTGTAGTAGTACCCTAAAGTAAACACTATCAAAATCTTGTTTGGCATTGTAAAACTATTTTTCTTTAAAGTTTTGTAACAAAAACAAAGATTATAAACAGAATGGTCAAAATATTCTGTGAAGTAAATACTTATGTATATTTTGGATCATGGTATTACTGTCAAGTCTGCTTATGTCTTTGTTATATTTTAATGAAGCATGATTGTGTACTGGGATTGATACAAGAGAAATAATTATAGCCTCGAAAGATACCGAGAAAAGACCTTGAGATTAAAGGTGGACAAACACTGTTCCAATCATTGTAATTGTGAGCCAACCACATATCACAAATAGCACTTGATTAATGCATAGGCCACCTTGGCCTAGAGCCCCGGCCATACGGGGGCCCCACTGGCCACCAAATTAAAAAATTATGGTTTGTAAAACTACCAGAATAGAGACAAGAGTGAGGTTTTTTTGTTTTGTTTTTTCTTCTTGTTCCCAAATATTACTTGTGCCCCACTAAACCTTAATCTGGCCGTGATAGAATTTTTATCAGGATCCTGAAGAATTGCTTATTTAATTCAAGTCTGTATGAGTTCAAAAGCTATTTCCTGTTGTGATTTAATTCCTAAATATAAAAATTAATTCAGTTAAGTAACAATAAAACTTCAAGAATATTTAATGTCATTTTGTATGAACAGGAAGTGTTGTTTTAGTGTAAAGGGGAAGTGTTAAGTGTGTATTAGTGTATATGTAAAGTGTTGTCAGTTGTAGACGAGAAGTGTTATGTTTACATTAGTGTATGTGTGAAGTGTTATGTTTATATTAGTGTATCTGTGAAGTGTTATGTTTATAATAGTGTATGTGTGAAGTGTTGTCAATTTGTGTAGACAAGAAGCATTATGTGTGTATTAGTGGATGTGTGAAGTGTTGTCGGTTTGTGTAGATAAGAAGTGTTATGTTTATATTAGTGTATATGTAAAGTGTTGTCAGTTGTAGACGAGAAGTGTTATGTTTACATTAGTGTATGTGTGAAGTGTTATGTTTATATTAGTGTATGTGTGAAGTGTTATGTTTATATTAGTGTATGTGTGAAGTGTTGTCGGTTTGTGTAGACAAGAAGTGTGATGTGTGTATTAGTGTATGTGTGAAGTGTTATGTTTATATTAGTGTATGTGTGAAGTGTTATGTTTATATTAGTGTATGTGTGAAGTGTTGTCAGTTATCCTTGATTACAGTAATGGTGTGAGTGGTATATTTGATTACAGTAATGGTGTGAGTGGTATATTTGATTACAGTAATGGTGTGAGTGGTATATTTGATTACAGTAATGGTGTGAGTGGTATCTTTGATTACAGTAATGGTGTGAGTGGTATATTTGATTACAGTAATGGTGTGAGTGGTATATTTGATTACAGTAATGGTGTGAGTGGTATA
>NW_013673219.1:17335-22095 GCF_000517525.1 Limulus polyphemus
GTGATGAGAGAATGCCTGTGAACTTACATGCGTTTACTTATTTTTACGAAGAGTAAAAAGGTATTTAACTGTTGTTCTTTTCAGACTGTTTACCTATCAATGTGGTGTTTTTTTACTATATTATTCATGTTGTAAACCGTCTGAACATGTTTTTACATCTAAACATCTAAGTACTGTTTTGTTTTTCATATTCAAGTCTAGTCAGTTCTATCATAACACATTCCTCAACAGTTCTCTGACAGGGTTTGCCTAATTGATGAAATGTGAATAGATTTTTTCTAGGCAAGTTGGGGGAAAAAAAAATTAATCCTATTACTTTAGTTATAATTTGAACTAAATTAATTTCCCAAGAATGAAACTAAATAGTTTGTGTCATTATTGTTCTTTATTATTAAAAATTGTTAAGTGACATAGCATTTGACAACTTGATTAATTAATGGGAAATGTTTATTATGTGGGTACAAATGTTAATTGTTAATATATATATAAGAATAACAATATAAACAAAAGTTGGACATGATGCATAGCTTTATTGAATTATTGAGAATATTTAGGAACTATTTGGAAAATATTCAGTTTAATTTTATTTGATCCAGGGTTTTTAAACAGTTAATAATACAACTTATTGTGTGTGATTGGTTTTTAAGCCTATTCCCAGTGCTTGATGGCCAATAGAACAAGAAGGCTTAACTAAATATATTAGTGGATTTATATTTTGATGAATATTATAGATTTAAAGCAGCCAAGAGCCAGAAGAAGGCTTTAGCGTTAAGATAATAATATATGAAATACCAACGTTTTATTCACATATGTGTATATATGCAGAGAAAATGTGAACAGGTCTTGAAGCTCTAAACTTTTTTCTTTGGATTTATCCTGTTAGTGTCATCAGAAACGAGGTAATGTGCGTGTGTGTGTAATTTGTGAAATGGATGATCTGTAACTACATTTATCTCATCAGTAAAATCCTCATTAATCTCCTGTACTTTAGTAGCTTAGTGTCTGGTATTGATTAAGAAAAGTCTTAAGTAGTTAATTAATGTTAAAGATGTGTTATCTTTTTGTCGGCAATTCTGAAAAGCCTTATCATGAGAGACTGTTTTATTAACTTATCTAATGGCAGGTTAATGAGGGTTGTATGGGGTTTGGATAGTGACTACCAGTGGGCTGATGAGGGTTGTATGGGGTTTGGATAGTGACTACCAGTGGGCTGATGAGGGTTGTATGGGGTTTGGATAGTGACTACCAGTGGGTTAATGAGGGTTGTATGGGGTGTGGATAGTGACTACCAGTGGGTTAATGAGGGTTGTATGGGGTTTGGATAGTGACTACCAGTGGGCTGATGAGGGTTGTATGGGGTTTGGATAGTGACTACCAGTGGGTAAATGAAGGTTGTATGGGGTTTGGAGAGGGACTACCAGTGGGTTAATGAGGGTTGTTTGAGGTTTGGATAGTGACTACGTGGGTTAATGAGGGATGTATGGGGTTTGGAGAGTGACTACCAGTGGGTAAACAAGGGTTGTATTGGGTTTGGATAAGGACTACATGGGTTAATGAGGGATGTATGGGGTTTGGATAGTGACTACCACTGGGTTAGTGAGGGGTGTATGGGGTTTGGATAGTGACTACCAGTGGGTAAATGAGGGTTGTATGGGGTTTGGATAGTGACTACCAGTGGGTTAATGAGGGTTGTATGGGGTTTGGATAGTGACTACCAGTGGGTTAATGAGGGTTGTATGGGGTTTGGATAGTGACTACCAGTGGGTTAATGAGGGTTGTATGGGGTTTGGATAGTGACTACTAGTGGGTTAGTGAGGGGTGCATGTGGCTGGTCGGTTAAATTCAAGCTAAAGCATCCAACTCTTTCCAATTGAAAAAGTGTTTTTTTAATGGATGGTTTGTATTTTAGAATCCTCATTTGATACTATAAACCTTCGACATAAGGGTCCCTTCCAGCGGGGTGAAAGGAGGTTCGCCAGTATGATCCCACTAACACCACCTAAGAAAGACTTGTTAGTGGACAGACATTCGGGTGATGAAGCTCCAAAAGAAGAAGTAGGTAAAAGTGATTTAGATGAGAAGAGTGATAAAGGTGCATCTCCTGGACAGACGGTGTTTCGGGTAACAGCAGTGTGATATACAGTCAGAGAGAATGTTGTTAACCAGTGTTTTGTAATGTTTTGTTGTGTGCTCACAACTTTCCTGCCATTCTCACAACGCTTGTTGAAAGGTGCTTTGTTGTTGTTGTTGTTATACAGTATCGTTAATGTTGCGGTAGTGGCCTGCTCTTAACTTTAGTTTAACTTTTAGTGTGTCGATGTTTCAATAGTAACAGAACTAAACAGCACATGTTTTTATTTGGGTAGCTTGCTATTCCCGTTTGACACTAATGTCATTCGTTACTTGACCAGGATGTTGCTAATTGTCTGATGGCAAAACTTTGTATACTTGCTCGATTGTGGAAGAATCAAAAACAAGCAGGATGTAAACAAGTATTGAAGCTTTGTGACATATTTCTTCCATGTAATAAACCTCTACGAACTTTGCTCAATATGTAGCTTTTGTTTGTCCATAGAGAGAGAGAGAGAGAGAGAGAAGTGTTTATTACATTATTTCTCTTGTAGAATATTTTAGAGGATGGGAGAGGTGGTTTATCTTGTACATACTCATTAGTCCGTTACATTTTATCTAGTCACTGAACAAGTTCATTTCTTTTGTCTTTATCATTGATAACTAGTCATAAAATTTTCTATATTCCAAGAAGTTTACTGTTTATTTCAAAGTTTTGTAGTTTTTCATTTTTTAAGAATTTCACAATCTATTGTTTTAGGTTGATTGTACACTTTCAGACGCATAAAATTCTGAACTGAGAAAAACATTGAAAACATTAATGTTACATATCGGGGAAAAAAAAAACAACAGTCATTGTTTTCTCAAGCAGTTAGGGTCAGTGCGTTTCTTTAAATGTGAAAAAAATGTCAATATTAAACACTGTTTAACATACTAGTCTCAGTGATGTACCAGTTTCATTTATTAACATAAAGAATAATAGTGAAATATTTTCCTAAAAAAATGTTTTATTTGTAAAATTTAACATTCTCACAGTTTTGGTGTCATTATATATATATATATATTTGAATAATAATTCCTACAAGACTTACAGAGATATGCTTTCTCTCTTCTTCTAGAAATGTTTTATAGAGAGCAAGAACAAAATGACTTTCAATGCCTTTTACAGATTTGTTTAAGTTTTTTTTTCATTTGATATTTTCGTCTTATGAATTTATATTTTGTGTGATCTGATGAGTAAAAGAAAAGTATCTTTCTCTGACTGAAATTGATCTTGTAAATATTAAGTAAATGAACCTTGGAGCTTTGGTAGTGGAGTTATTCAGGTTTATCAAAGTGAAATTGTCACCATTTCTTTTAAGAAATGATAAATTTTAGATAAATTACTAGAATTATTTACACTGTAATATATATATATAAAAAAAAGAGTAAACATTTTATTTTGTAGCTGTAAAACTTGTAACAAAATAAAAAAAGTGTAAAATAGTGAACTTCAAATGTTCTATAGATTATAGATGTCAGGAATACTTCAGTGGAGCAATAACAGTTTAATGTACAGTGTCTGTGTTCGATGGTATTGTCCCTTCAGAATTAAAATAGATGTCTATGTATTACCTAAAAAAGCTTTTTTGTTTAGTTATTATGAGGAGAACATGAGTGAGAACATTTAATAAGTGCATTTATTTTGTATACGATTAAGGTTCTTAGTAGAAGACGATAAGTGAAATGTGGCTTAAATCATGATATTCTAGAATACTGGTTTTCAAACCCTCTGGTGCACTAGGAGGGTATTGTTCAAACCTTCTGTTTTATTGGGAGACTTGTTAAAAGCCTCTTTTGTACTAGGACATTGTTGTTCAAACACTCTTGTATTCTAGAAGAGTGTTATTCAAAACCTCTGGTGTATTGGGAGACGGTTGTTCAAACCCTCTTGTGTAAAAGGAGTGTTGCTCAAACTTTTTGACGTACTAGAATAGTGTTCTTCAATCTAGGATAGTGTACTGAGAGAATGTTGTTCGAACCTTATGCTGTACTAGGAGAGTGTTGTTCAAATCTTCTGGTTTATGAGAAGAGTGTTCCTTCAAACCTTATGGTGTACTGGGAAAGTGTCATTCAAACCTTATGGTGTACTGGGAGAGTGTCATTCAAACCTTATGGTGTACTAGGAAAGTGTCATTCAAACCTTATGGTGTACTAGGAAAGTGTCATTCAAACCTTCTGTTGTACTAGGAAAGTGTTGTTCAAACCTGTTGTACTAGGAAAGTGTCGTTCAAACCTTCTGTTGTACTAGGAAAGTGTCGTTCAAACCTTCTGTTGTACTAGGAAAGTGTTGTTCAAACCTTATGGTGTACTAGGAAAGTGTTGTTCAAATCTTCTGGTTCATGAGGAGAGTGTCATTCAAACCTTATGGTGTACTGGGAAAATGTTGTTCAAACCTTATGGTGTACTGGGAGAGTGTCGTTCAAACCTTATGGTGTACTGGGAGAGTGTCGTTCAAACCTTATGGTGTACTGGGAGAGTGTCGTTCAAACCTTATGGTGTACTGAAAGTGTTGTTAAAATCTTCTGTTGTACTAAGAAAGTGTTGTTAAACCTTATGGTGTACTAGGAGAGTGTTGTTCAAACCTTATGGTGTACTGAGAGAGTGTTGTTCAAACCTTATGGTGTACTGGGAGAGTGTTGTTGAAACCT
>NW_013673219.1:22695-25067 GCF_000517525.1 Limulus polyphemus
GAGTGTTGTTCAAACCTTATGGTGTACTGAGAGAGTGTTGTTCAAACCTTATGGTGTACTGGGAGAGTGTTGTTGAAACCTTATGGTGTACTGGAAGTGTTGTTCAAACCTTCTGTTGTACTAGGAAAGTGTTGTTCAAACCTTATGGTGTACTAGGAAAGTGTCATTCAAACCTTCTGTTGTACTAGGAAAGTGTCGTTCAAACCTTATGGTGTACTAGGAAAAGTGTCGTTCAAACCTTATGGTGTACTGGGAAAATGTTGTTCAAACCTTATGGTGTACTGGGAGAGTGTCGTTCAAACCTTATGGTGTACTGGGAAAGTGTCGTTCAAACCTTGTGGTGTACTGGGAGAGTGTTGTTCAAACCTTATGGTGTACTGGGAGAGTGTTGTTCAAACCTTATGGTGTACTGGGAGAGTGTTATTCAAACCTTCTGGTGTACTGGAAGTGTTGTTCAAACCTTATGGTGTAGTAGGAAAGTGTTCCAATCTTCTGGTTTATGAAGAAAGTGTCATCTGAAATGATTTTAAATTTAATAAGTGTAGAACGTTTTTCTCCTTAGTAGTTTTTTTAATATTTTTTTTTTAAAGAAATTAAACAACTTTTATGATGTTTCATAAAGTTCTTGTAGGTACTACTGGATAGGTTTTAGATATTTTTTCCTCATCCGTGGTTACAAATGCGTGAAGTTTAATGACATTACAAACATGTTATCCTTAAGATTTTATAATGATTCACGTGATGTCCTTTTATCTCAATTGGCCAATTTTGAACGGCTTAATATACAAGCTCTGATAATGATTGTTATGAAATTTGTATTAGATGTTCGTAAGGTCCTGAATCTGATATTTCAAGTTTCTCATCATTCTAGCAAGAAGTTCATCATTATTATAAAGTAAAAAATCTTTAGTGAATCGTAATTAACAGAAAAAAAAAATATGTTCATGAAGAAATTTATCAAAGAGGAGTTTTACTCGTGTGTTCATACTTGTCCTTAAAACCATAAGTTTTCTTGTTGCATTAATATTACATTTTATCCAACCTTAAAGTAGAAAGCTTTAACCTTTCAAACAAGACAAAATTTGTATTTGCTCATTTTTGTGTAGGTTATTACTGATGGGTCAGTAGATAGCCAGTGGACTGAATAAGTGGTGGACGAATCTGTGTTCAGATATAACAGTTTATGTCATTATTACCAGCTTTAAAGAAATGACTGATAATACTGGGAGCTAATTTTTAATCATACTGGTGGTTAAAAACAAGAGGAAGTCATCAGTAGCTGTGGCACTTGAAATTCTCTTAGACAGGATTAGAGTAAATTAATCTATGGGACCTTTTTCCTTTTTATTATCCATATTTTTGTGCACCAGCAATACCAACCATGGGGCGCACGTATACCTGATTTAATTTTATTACTCATCAGGATCTCTACCAGCCTACCCTCAAGTTGAAATTATTTTAGGCCAGATTAGAGTAAATTAATCTATGAGACCTTGGGCATGGTCAAATCAAAAGGGTTTGACCTCCTCAGTCCAAGTCTGTAATTAGATCTCAAATCATTCAAGAGATGATGGAGCTATGAGCTAATGGTTTGTACTCGAAAAAAAACTATCATAGCCATTCTATGAACTGCTATGCTCCAGCTAAAAAATACTGAATCTTTGTTTTTCAATTTGTGTCTATTATATATATCAACAGAATTTAAATCACATTACTTTCTGGCATGCATACATTGTAATACCTAATTAAAAATTAATCATTAAGTTATTTTTTACACATTTCACACTAAAACACCTATTTTAAATCACATTACTTTCTGGCATGCATACATTGTAATACCTAATTAAAAAATTAATCATTAAGTTATTTTTTACACATTTCACACTAAAACACCTATTTTAAATCACATTACTTTCTGACATGCATACATTATAACTAATTAAAAATTAATCATTAAGTTATTTTTTACACATTTCACACTAAAACACCTATTTTAACTCACATTACTTTCTGGCATGCATACATTATAACTAATTACAAATTAATCATTAAGTTATTTTTTACACATTTCACACTAAAACACCTAGAAAGTTGTATGCGTCATTCATGTTAACCATACACGTATGTTTGATATCTTCATAATTTAAATTAGGTGTCAAACCGGGTGGGGGTGAAGAAGAGTTAAAATAATGTAAAACAGTTTGAGAATTACTCCTTTTTAATTATAGTTGATATCTGTTTTCTGTATATCCTTTTTCGACTGAAAAACTTATTCACACATTACTCTTACAATTCACTCCGACCGGTACATAGTCGGGTATGAGAAATTTTGGACTTTCAAAAATATATATAATTTTATAAAGATCTTTGAC
>NW_013673219.1:25539-37302 GCF_000517525.1 Limulus polyphemus
CAATTCACTCCGCCCGGTACATAAAACTGGTGAATGCTCATAGTCAGGTATGAGAAATTTTGGACTTTCAAAAATATATATAATTTTATAAAGATCTTTGACAACATCTTTCATATAATAAGGAGTCTTTTAAACTTAAAGATATTAGGCAATTGTTTTCGATAGTATGTATTAGTTACGCCACTTTGTTGTTTTGAATGATGCATACTGCAAATAAAAACAAGTATGTTTGTTTGATACACCAGAAACTTTTGTAGTCACAGACAGACTGGGGATTGGTTGCTTGTAAAATAAAATTCCAGAATTTTAATGGTTCAAATCATTTTCTGTATTTTGAAAAGTTTTACTGATCTCCAAAGTATTTCATAGCCTTTGACAAATGTTTTTTATGTTTCTGTAATAACAAAGTAACTGTGAACGTGAATAATTCAAGTTCATAGTAACATAACTTAAAACACTAGAGTATTAGTAATTGACCATATGCATAGGTTTTGATTTTACTTTTTAAAAATAGTACATCTTTAGAAGACTGAATCATCTTTCACGTACAGTTTACGCACGGTAAAAACGTATTACCGTGTAGATGATATGATAATTAAATTTATATACAGTAGCTGTTGACGTTGATTGATACTAAAACATCGCATACAGACGATGGGTGAGAAGTTGTGATTGAATGAACTAGGTGTTTTGTAATTATATGTTATTTGACTTTACTGATTCTCGGCCTTGCATGTAGTAGTAATTTAAGTGCTGACCATAATTTGGAAAGTCTGTACTTGAACCCAGGCACTCTGCTGTCAGTTAATGTTATTGATTAATGGAACAGGTCACTTCAAAAAGAGTTGTTGCTCAAACCTTGCTGAGTGTTAGTATGTCTTAATTATAAAAGAATTTTGCTGTGTTATCCCACACTTCAGGCACCTATTGACTGCCAGGTTGAGCCACTTGCAATGATGTAATATAAAAAAACCAAAAAAAGAACACTATATTTATGATGCATCAGTTTTTTTCTTTGTCCATCTCGTGTTTTGCTTACGTATATAAATCTTTAATAATAATAGGAAGGGATACATTGGAATTTAAAAGTGCTTCTTCGTTGTTTTTACTTCAAAAATATAAGATGAAATAAATTAAAAACCTGTTGTTTTTTTATACCTAATATAATATGATATGTAAAAAAGATGAAAGCTATAAAAATATGAGATCTTGTTGGTATTCTGGTATACTAGATATTTGGGAATGAGCATTGTACGAGTCACTTAAAAAATATAAAGTAGTTTTGAAATGTTAGTTTAATTTTCAAACTTGGCTTTTCTTAAAAACATTATTTAACATTTGAAATCATTATTCTTACCATATCCCAGTTTTTTTTCAATACCCGATAAGTGGAAAAGTTTCTTATTGTATGTTTTTAAATGAAAGACCAAGAAATACATATGTGTAATTTGACTTGTAAAACTTTTCTTTCCATTTTCATTTTATTGAGTGAGTATTTTGGATATTTCAATGTTGTTGTGTCAAACAATACTTAATATTGTTTATTGCATTTCGTGATTGTCATGTTTGATACTGTCCTTATACTTCCAGGAATAATTTTTTTTCAAATTTACAAATGTGTTTGCAGATCAGAGTTCTGTACTTAGTGTATCAGCTGAGAGATTGGAGATGTTCGACACCAGATCAATGATTATATCACTCATTTATCATTTCACTCTTATTACTTGATGAATAACATACAA
Source organism: Limulus polyphemus (assembly GCF_000517525.1). Lineage (NCBI taxonomy): Eukaryota > Metazoa > Arthropoda > Merostomata > Xiphosura > Limulidae > Limulus > Limulus polyphemus. The sequence continues at coordinate 27,282 of NW_013673219.1, forward strand.
CAAAAGACTTGGCCACAAGTAGGACCTACACAACAGTAGTAATGCTCAGGTTAATAAAGAATCTGTTTCATAAGCTATATATTATACAACTGAACTTCATGTCCAGATTTAACTTTGGAATATTTTAGGTTCTTAGGTATGACAGTTGCTCTTCATGGAGTATAACAGGATTCCAAATAAACAGCAAGAAATATTTACTGGATAATAAGAAAATCATCATCAAATATGAAGTCTATAAGCATACTTAAGGAGATAATTTAACAAGAATTATACTTAAGTATGAAATAAATCACTGTCGCACATGAAATCTGTAAGTTAAGCACATTTAAGGAACTAATTTGATAATAATTATACTTTGTTAAGTATAAAATAAACCACTGTCACACATGAAGTCTGTAAGTTAAGCACACTTAAGGAACTAATTTGATAATAATTATACTTTGTTAAGTACAAAAGAAGAAAGCATGATTAAAGTATTACCTTGTTCTTCAAGATTTCATAACAAACTTTAATTTATTTTTATGTATTTGATTTTGTGAATTAAATTTTAAGAGGAACAATTCATGTATATTTAACCTTAAGTGAATGTACTATTGTGTTTTAACTTTGAAAATGTGGGGAAAAAAATGGATCAGTAGATTATCTGGAGTTTTGAATCTCATCAGAATGTTTAATTTCAAAAGAAATATATTTTTGGCAGCTTCTGTTTAGTGTTTTTCCTTGCAGCAGAATTCTTAGTTGAAATCTTTGTTTTTTAAATATTTGTTGGTCAGTTTTTAGAGAAAATATGCAAGAAACACTATTAAATAAAGGCGATATAAAGGCCTCTGTTCTTACTGATTGTAAGATTCAACAAAGAAGATTATATGAATGCCTAAAAAATCAAGTGGCAGTTGATGAATGCAATTTACAAACTTGAACATTTATTGCGTTTACTGAAACAGGTACGTTTTGACCTGAGTGTTTTAAAGGTTAAATTCTGTGTTACTATAGGATAAAACAATCACATTTCTGAACTACCTCAAGAATAGGCTACATTATTGACACTTAGTAAAATAGTAATAGATAACCTTAAGTTTATATCAGCTTGAAAATCTACCGTTTCTTTGTGTAAAAAGTGATGCAGGCTTAGGTTATGATAACTTTCAGCAACTTTTGTTTATTACCCAATTTAAGTAGAAATTTAAAGAACAAATACCAGAATTCCTAGGATAACTCTACTTAGATTACAAACCTTTAATTCTACGTTGTTGTATCCCACCTAATAAAAGTGTTGGTTAAACACCTTAATTGTATGTAGTGTTACAAATTCTACTAAGTCCAGGTATAATAGCCACTGTTGATTGATTTTGTTTCCCATACAAAACTTACAACTTTATATCTACTTGAACTTGATTTCAAAAATTTTTAAGTTTGTTTGATTTCGAAATTTTAAGCTACAGTATTTAAATGTTTTATCTTAATACTAGGGGTGATTCTGTTACAAACTTGGCGAACGTTGACTGTAGTTGGCTGAAGGAGATAACGTCTTCTCACGTAACCTCCCTATTATGGAGCGTTTCTAAAATATAATAATGTAATTAAAAATTGATTTTGATTTTAAGAAAATGTGAAAAATGATTGATTTAAGATGAATATATGTTTTGTCACATTTGTTTCTTGCCATTACATTATTTTGATTTTCATAACTTATATTACTATTACTTCAAGGACTTTAAGTCAAATTTTTCGTTTTTAACATCTATATTCGACAATGATTTGTAATATATATATACAAATATATTTCTTTACGATATATTTTTTTACAATTTTTATTGTTATTAATATTTAAATGTACTGAGTTTACCCAATCAAAAATTCGAAAGTTATTTGTCTTTTAAGAATATTGGTTTTAGTCTGGTAAATATAAATCTCGAGTAGTATTAATTAAAAATTCGAGAGTTAATTCAAACGCAACAAGCACTCTTTTCATGTTCAGCCATTTTTACTAGTCTTTATTCTATTGCTCTAAGGTTACCCAGGAAGTGACGTCACAAATGTCTAGTTGATATCCAACAATAACTGTCGCTATGACAACATGTTTGGTAAAACAATCTTTAGGCCTTTTTATATTGTAATATTTTAATTTACTCTGTTAGACTTCTTAGAAAATGACATTTAGTTGACTGCCAGCTAAAACTGTCGCCATGGTAACATGTTTGGTTGGAATTACAAAGTTATTTTATTACCTGGTAGAATTTAAATAGTCGCTTGAATTAAAAACCTTAAAATATTCAAAACGTAGCAGGTAAATCCCGCTAAAAGAATCTCGTACAGCGTGTCCATATGCTTTGGAATTCGCGTGCCGTGCTTTTATTGTTTTCACGTGCAAGCGACTTTGGTGCGTGGTCGATTTGCATATCGTTTGTGGAAGAGTTTTGGGTAGATCCTTTCTGATTTAGTGGATATACGAGGGGTTGAAAAACGACTATTATCTGCATTTCAATTACACCATACATAAATATTTCGTATTTAAATTTTCTGTGTGTGATTTTGTGTTTAATTAAAAGAACAGGGCGAATTTTGTGACTTTTGTATCAAAACTTTTATTTCCATTTAAATATTCATTTAAATAATGATAAATAGTTCTTCATGCGAAAAATAAATCCATATTTACAAGAATATGTAGATAACTAGTGTGGATTGGAGGGTAACGATTGTATTCACGTTTAAAACTATTCCATGTTTTACTTCTGCATTTATGTACACGTACCTTGTTTTTGTACGCATACGTATTTTAATGATTTTTTTCTTGACTTTGTATACACGTATTTTAAGTGTGTGTTCTTCTTCGGAATCTGTACATACGTGTATATCAGTGGGTTTGCCCTGACTCTGTATACTCATGTACTTGTATTTTAATGTTGTTTCACGACTTCCTCTATAAATTTAGAAACGCATCCTTTGTGTCTTTTAGTTTTAAGAACCAGGTTGTGAAAGAGGAGATAATTTAAATGAAAGAACTATAATATTCTCTGAGAGCTGGAAAGTGTATATAAATTGAGGAAATTACTAAAGCTGAAAATATATAGTTTTATAGCAAGCCGATTGTTGTAACGAAATTGAGTGGACTTAGAAATAAAATCTAATAGAAAAACTCTGTTGTATATTTTTTATTCTTCACTTAAAGACAAAAGATTCAAGATTTGTGTCTAATAAATTACATTTGCTGTAATTCATAGAAATACACAAATATCGTGATATACTTGTAGAAGTTTATATTACTGAAGAAACATCCACACAGAACTCTAAATAACGATTTGAATGTCGGAAAGTAACACAAAGTTAATTCATGTGAAGTTGCAACATATTTTACATTTATTAATTACCTAAATTTATTTAAGTCATTCTTTTCCTTGAGTGTTTGGGAAGAAATAGAACTGTACTGTCTGTGTTTAAGGCTCGTTCATATTGTTAAATATAGTTTATCGTGTGATAACGTTGTTACAACTACATAGTTACCACAGTAATGTCCAGCTGAATGTTAACTACATTTTATGAAATGATGACGTTGTTACAGCTACATAGTTACCACAGTAACGTACAGCTGAATGTTTACTACATTTTATGAAATGATGACGTTGTTACAGCTACATAGTTACCACAGTAACGTCCAGCTGAATGTTTACTATATTTTATGAAATGATGACGTTGTTACAGCTACATAGTTACCACAGTAATGTCCAGCTGAATGTTTACTACATTTTATCAAATGATGACGTTGTTACAGCTACATAGTTACCACAGTAACGTCCATCTGAATGTTTACTATATTTTATCAAATGATAAGATTGTTACAGCTACATAGTTACCACAGTAACGTCTGGCCGAATGGTAACTATATTTTTCACGTGATGGGATTGTGCTACTCACACAGCTACATATAGCCTCTAAGTGCAAAGCGCTTTATTGTGGAAACGGCTGCGAATCATGACTGACAGTCCGGGCTTGCTAACCACTCGGCCACGCCCGATCTTTAGTAAAGTAATGATAAATTGTCGTGTTGAAACTGTCACAGTTCTACGTTTAGGATAAAGAAATTTATACAATAAAGCGATAAGAGATAGAAATGCTTAATCATGTTATCCAAGTTACATAAATAAAGATTTACTTCCACCCTACCGCGTAGTGTAGCTCCTATGCTTAATCATGTTATCCAAGTTACATAAATAAAGATTTACTTCCACCCAACCGCGTAGTGTAGCTCCTATGCTTAATCATGTTATCCAAGTTACATATATAAAGATTTACTTCCATCCTACCGCGTAGTGTAGCTCCTATGCTTAATCATGTTATCCAAGTTACATAAATAAAGATTTACTTCCACCCTACCGCGTAGTGTAGCTCCTATGCTTAATCATGTTATCCAAGTTACATAAATAAAGATTTACTTCCACCCTACCGCGTAGTGTAGCTCCTTTTTTATATAAAAAATAATAATATTCGAACCAGAAAGATTACATTAGGGGCAGACCGGAATGGCCAGGTGGTTAGGGGCGCTCGACTCGCAATCTGAGGGGTCGCGGGTTCGAATTTCCGTCCCACCAAACATGCTCCCCCTTCCAGCCGTGGGGATGTTATAATGTGACGGTCAATCCCACTATTTGTTGGTAAATGAGTGGCCCGAGAATTGGCGGTGGGTGGTGATGACTAGCTGCCTTCCTTCTAGCCTTTCACTGCTAAATTAGGGACGACTAGTGCTGATGGCCCTCGTGTAACTTTGCGCGAAATTCAAAACGAAACATTTGGCGCTGGGTATGACCCAGTTATTGGCATGTCGTACAGTGGATCTGCAAATCTATTATTCGCGTCTCGTTACCAGAAAAAAACAACAAAAAAAAACAAACTAGAGCCCCGCATTTCAATTATAAGTTAAATAAGAGTAGCCAAAAGTAGATGTTGACTAGCTGTCTTCCCTTCAGTCGGTCAATACGCTGGTAGCCTTTGAGTGACTGTGTGCGAAATTACTTTGTTAGAATATTTTTAGGAAATGAGAAGTAATACTGATTGAATTTCTTTTTTTTTTTCCTTATTTTTTTTCTTCAAGAAGATAACATTGTTTTAAACGATGGGGAAGAAATTCATTTATATGTGAATCTGGTATGGGATGGTGATTAGTGCGCTCGACTCGCCATCTTTCGGTCGTGGAATGGACACCCAATATTCTCCCCCTGGTGACGGTCAATAACTCTTTTCGTTAGTGAAGAGTAGCCCAAGAATTGGCGGTGGGTTGTATTGATTAGTTGCCTTCCCTGTAATCTATCACTTCAAATAGGAACAGATAGCCTTCGAGTAGCTTTGCGCGAAATTCAACAAACAAACAATCGTTCACATTTTATGGTTTAAGTAAAAGCAAAGTGGTGAATTATATCGAAATTGTAGAAACGAAAACTGTTAAAAAAATAACTAACAAAATGTTTCTGGGTCATCGCTATCCACGCACAACAGGCATTAAGTCGTTTGAATCGGAAGGAAGCTTCGAGTTTTTTTTTTTTCTGAAGTGGTCTAAAATATGAAATTGATAGGTTTATTTTTCACGTGTCATTTTGGCGCCAACGAAGTCTTCACAAACAAGCTCACTTAATTGTTTTAATCTTGTAAATCCGACTATAGTAATGTCAAGCAAACAGAATTAAATAATTTGTTTTTCTTTATACTGCTTGTCCCTCAATAATGACATAGCTGTAAGTCTGATGGTTTATATTGCTCAAATATAAACCGGGTTTTGATACCCGTTGTGGGCATAGCACAGATAGCTCATTTGGTAGCTTTGCGCTTTACAACTAACAAACAAACGTAATACTGCTTAATAACACACACACACACATAGGTTAGTAACTGAATGTGATGCAGATGATATTTTGATAATTATAGCAGGAAAAGTCCACATTTTAGAAAAAAAAACACCCACCTCATACTCTGTAGTGTTGGCGACACCTCTGGCTGTCCCTTATTTAGAACTTCTGAGCAGAGAGAAAAAAGGCAACCAGTCAGGAGCTGAATTGATATTCAGCAAATTTAAAGTGGGTTAAATATTAATTGTCGGGTAATTTTGGAAGAAAGGTTTTCGTCATCGTTCTTCCTAATATTCGGCTTTACTTTACGTGGTCTGAGCTCAACTTTTTTTTTTTTGGCCCATTCATCCAAATTTGTCATGTTTAGAACACGAAACTTGCGTTTCTTCCTCTCATCACATTATCTGGTATGGTGTTAATCTTCTTCAGCTTCACTGTATAAAATATTTAGCTCGTGATCCTATTGGTTCCTATGTCTTCTTAGCGTTAAAGGGTCAAAACCACTTTGTTACACCTCATTTTCTCCACTATCGCAAGATTAGTTGGTGGTGGCGCCCTCTCTAGTAAAAGCCGAGTACACTCTCCAATTGATAAATGATACTATAAATCTAAAGACTGGTCGCTGGAGACTCCTTTACTGATCAAGAAATGTGTTCCTAAATCAGAAACCTTTCGTGCAGATAACAAAGAGACTGATCTCCAGACTGTAACTTTGTTTTTGTGTCATTTTGTAATCTGGAGAGGAGATTTTTAAGACTGGTTCTAGTTTTTCTATACTTAGTTTTATTATGGATAAACGAACAGCACACTTAATTGTTGGACTAATCATAGCCCGGTGGTTAGAGTGCTCGACTCGAGATCCGAGAGTTGTGGGATCGAAACCTGCCGCCAAATATGCTCAACCGTTCAGCCGTGTGAGCGTTATAAGGTGACTGTCCATCACACATTTCGTTGGTAAAGACTAGCCAAGGAGTTGGCGGTGGGTGTTGATGACTAGTTGCCATCTCTCAAACCTATCATTTCAAAATTAGGGACGTGTTGTGCAGATAGTCCCCGAATCAGCTTTGCATGAAATTCAACAAACAACACTTACTGTTTGATAAACACGTTACCTTCTTTACCCGCCCAGCGGTATGTCTGCGGACTTACTACGCTAGAAACCGGTTTTCGATACCCGTGGTGGGCAGAGCACAGATAACCCTTTGTGCAGCTATGTGCTTAACTTCAAAACAAACAAATTATTCAACTTTGGAAGTTATAATAACTGTTGCTTCTATTTTGGCACTACATTATGATTAAGACATATTTCATTATTATGTTTGATATTCTGTGTTCATCATTATGTTTTATAATCTGTGTTCATCATTATGTTTGATATTCCGTGTTCGTATTTATGTTTCATATTCTGTGTTCATCATTATGTTTGATATTCTGTGTTCCTCATAATGTTTGGTATCTGGTTCATCGTATTGTTTGATATTCCGTGTTCGTCTTTATGTTTGATATTCTGTGTTCCTCATAATGTTTGATGTTCTGTGTTCATCATTATGTTTGTATTCCGTGTTCGTCTTTATGTTTAATATTCCGTGTTCGTCTTTATGTTTGATATTTCGTGTTCATCTTTATGTTTGATATTCTGTGTTCATCATTATGTTTGATATTTCGTGTTCATCCTTATGTTTCATATTCTGTGTTCATCATTATGTTTGATATTCCGTGTTCGTCTTTATGTTTCATATTTCGTGTTCATCTTTATGTTTCATATTTCGTGTTCATCTTTATGTTTGATATTCTGTGTTCATCATTATGTTTCATATTTCGTGTTCATCTTTATGTTTGATATTTCGTGTTCGTCTTTATGTTTGATATTCCGTGTTCGTCTTTATGTTTGATATGTTGTGTTCATCTTTATGTTTGATATTCTGTATTCGCCTTTATGTTTCATATTTCGTGTTCATCTTTATGTTTGATATTCTGTGTTCATCATTATGTTTGATGTTTCGTGTTCATCATTATGTTTAATATTCTGTGTTCATCATTATGTTTCATATTCTGTGTTCATCATTATGTTTGATATTCCGTGTTCGTCTTTATGTTTGATATTTCGTGTTCGTCTTTATGTTTGATATTCCGTGTTCGTCTTTATGTTTGATATTCCGTGTTCGTCTTTATCTTTGATATGTTGTGTTCATCTTTATGTTTGATATTCTGTATTCATCATTATGTTTTATATGTTCTGTTCATCTTTATATTTGATATTCTGTATTCATCATTATGTTTGATATGTTGTGTTCATCTTTATGTTTGATATTCTGTATTCATCATTATGTTTGATATGTTGTGTTCATCTTTATGTTTGATTTTCTGTGTTCCGCCACCTAGGAAGAATACGGTGTCAAACCAAAGATGCGCAATGCAAAATATATCTTAGTTTTCTTTCAATGTGAAAGACTTGTAATTATCGTTACATGCCATTTTTTTCTTAAATAAAAAATTAAACACAGGTGGACTTAGAGACGCTACAACACATAACAACGTGAGATTTGTCGAGAAGTCAACAGTGGTGTTACATGAAATACACCTCAAGATTTGTCGGGAAGTCAACAATGGTGTTACATGAATTAAACCGTGAAACTTGTTTGGTAGTCAACAGTGGTGTTACATGAATTAAACCGTGATATTTGGTAGTCAACAGTGGTGTTACATGAATTCAACCGTGAAACTTGTTTGGTAGTCAACAATGGTGTTACATGAATTAAACAGTGATATTTGGTTTGGTAGTCAACAGTGGTGTTACATGAATTAAACCGTGATATTTGGTTTGGTAGTCAACAGTGGTGTTACATGAATTAAACCGTGATATTTGGTAGTCAACAGTGGTGTTACATGAATTAAACAGTGATATTTGGTTTGGTAGTCAACAATGGTGTTACATGAATTAAACAGTGATATTTGTGGGACGTCACTAGCATTTTTAAAACTTTATTTTTAAAGTCGATAATCTATAAGGATTCTCCATATGATTTCCTTTATTAAAGAAACCATTAACTGGTTGTGAGAAATCATAACATGTTTTCCGGTTTCGTATTTCTTCTTTCCTTTGACTTACACGTTGGAAAATCAACGAATTGCTTGTAGAATCCTTCCTGTAGGGATTTCGTCTTGTTGTTAAGATAGCAAGGGTTTGCTTCCGAAAAGCTATGTATATAAAACCCCCATAGCTTAAAGCATTATTTTTACTAAAAGCTTACGTAGTTCGTAACGAAAGCCTCTGAAATAATGGAGAAAATACCTGCTTTGCTGTATGTATTTTCTATTTGGGTTTGGTGTGGCCTAGTTTTTGCGTGCTCAGACTGTGAATTCAGTTTCTAATCAGTTACTGCTTATAAAAAGTGTTTTGCACTTTGGAGCTAATGAGAGCACTGTAAGAGTGATGGTCAACATTTGATCAGACAAGAGTTGCAGTGGCTACTGTTGACTAGCTGCCTTCCTTCTGTTGTATCAGTTCGAATTACGGACAGCTATACGTCAAACCTTCTTGTGTCACTTTTAGCTAAAATTCTGAAATCTATGTTTGTTTGCTGTTAATCACGAAGCTACACGATGGGTTATCTGCGCAGTACCCGCCACGGGTAACGAAACCCGAATAAGATACAATTAAAGATTAGTGAGTTAACCTGGTTTTTAGCGTTATAAGACTTCAGACCTTCCGCTGAGCCAGTGTCTGTTTTGGGTTAAACAATACTTTATTTATACCTGATTGTATTAGCCAAGCAAAAACTGCATGAAACCCTATAATCAGGTAAGACCTTTAAATCCACATAGAACGTTAGACGAAATATATTGTGATAAACATCTAATTATCTAGTGGAAAATAATAAAAACCAGTATTTCTTTTTCACTGTTGGAGTAATTATGCTCTATTGATTAACGACCGAAATAAAAACTACAACAAAAATTCAACATTTTCGTCATAATTATTGCTGACAGGTTAATAAAGAAATCAGTTTATTTGAAAATAAGTTTTATTGTATAATTTCAATCACTTTATTCACTTTGATTGTATATTTTTATCAACCATTTTAACCAAGAGATTTATTTCAGAATTACCCCTCAGTGGTACAGTGGCAAAATTTATTCTTAATAGTATATATTTTAAACATTTATTTATTTACCTCACTCACTAA
>NW_013673220.1:0-2049 GCF_000517525.1 Limulus polyphemus
CTCAATATAGAATGTTGCTAGAAATAAAAAGAATATTTTCTGTTTGACTAAAATAATGCAAGCTTAGAAAACTTCATTAATTGGGCGTCTTTTTGAATATTTAATCATCACGAAAGGGGTAAATTTAATTTGTTGCTTTTACATTGCTTCAATAAGTTTTCCACGTAATACTTACAAGGAATAAAACACTGAATAAAAATGTCCTTTAGTTTTTGATCTTAAAAGAACAGTAATACCTTATTTTATGTGAACTGAGAACATTTAAAGTATTTTATACAATGCATGAAACCTAAATATATCATAATAATACTTGGAGACTTGTTACTGGATCATTTTATTTCCAGCTGTTGGTACCAGATTCGATCCCCTGTAATCAGTAGGATCTAAAAATGGCTGTAATTATAACGCCAGTAATATAAACAATTACTTTAATTCCTCACGCTACTAAATAATTCTATATTTATTAAAAACAATAGCTACAACCGATAAATTATTTTTCAGCACTATTAGTTTATCGCACACCATAAGAGGTCGCCTCACACTCGTATAAATAAGAAAAGTAACAGCCCAAATAGTGTTATTGTAAACTCTTATTTTCAAAATATTAATTTAAAGATGCGTGAAATTTATAAATTATATTTGGCAATCAAGATTATTATTTATTGTTAAGAATATGAAATTCACATGGTTAATTCCGTGATATTAATCTATATTCTCACTAGATGACGCGACTAAAAGTGATTGGGTAAAATTACTGTATGATACAAATTTATGTTGTTTTGAGGTTGAGGGTTTGTTTGTTTTTGGAATTTCGCGCAAAGCTACACGAGGGCTATCTGCGCTAGCCGTCCCTAATTTAGCAGTGAAAGACTAGATGGAAGGCAGCTAGTAATCACCACCCACCGCCAACTCTTGGGCTACTCTTTTACCAAAGAAATAGTGGGATTGACCGTCACATTATAACGTCCCCACGGCTGAAAGGGCAAGCATGTTTGGTGTGACGGGGATTCGAACCCGCGACCCTCAGATTGCGAGTCGAGCGCACTAACCACCTGGCCATGCCCGGCAGAGATTCTATTTAACAATAATTCGTCTTAACAATGGGTCCGTAGCATAGTTTCCTTTGAAAAAGGCTCCGTCGTAAGGTTATTATATTTAATGATGCTAAATACATTGATCAGTTCTTAAGTATCTTAATATCTAACATAATAGTATAAAATTCACAGTAGAAAAAACAACAGAAATAAAACAAAAAACTTGTTTTATTTTGGATAAATTCAAACACAATAAAAGTGAAATATATTTACTGATTTATATTTTACTTTTGATAGCTTCAGTCCACATTTGCTTAGTACAAATTTCATTAAAATATTAACTCATCGTGCTTATCACTAGTACATATAAATATGTTAAGATATTTTTGAAAAATATGGCTCTCCAAGTAACATGTTTGATGCCATCATACACGACTAATTCATTAAATAATAATCATCAACAATACTTGTCACCATCTCTCGTGAACTAAGTTGTTGAAGTTCATGACAGGGTTTTTATTCAGTCGTTATACCACGAGATTACATTTCCTGTGACCATAAATTTACATAATCTTTCGTAACATTAATAATATCTGTAAGTCACCACTAGGGGAAACTGGTGACAGTTTCATAACACATCCAAACTTACTTAAAATCAACGTGATCAGCTAGAAGGTGAGTTAACGCTTTAATGTAACTCAAATTTTATTGTTGACCTAAATGTAAATTCAGTAACCCTAAATAGTTGAAATGGAACATTTTTAAACAATCTATCAAGGATATTGTCGTACTGGAAAATATAAATTCAATGTATCAAAAAATTTTGCAAGCTTTTTCATAGAGCTTATCCACAAGTTGATGTAAAAGTTTTCTTTAAAACTGAATGTAGATTATAACTTATTTCCACGTTCAGAAATAAATTACCGTTTTTTTTTATATCTAATGTAATATATGGGCCCGGCATGGCCAGGTGATTAGGGCTCTCGACTCGCAATCTGAGGGTCGCGGGTTCGAA
>NW_013673220.1:2920-9852 GCF_000517525.1 Limulus polyphemus
CTGTTATGTCGTCACAATGAACGAATCTACGTCTATTATGTGGTCACAACCAACGAATCTATGTCTGTTATGTCGTCACAATGAACGAATCTACGTCTATTATGTGGTCACAACCAACGAATCTATGTCAGCAATGTCGTCACAATGAACGAACCTATCTCTATTATGTGGTCACAACGAACGAATGTATATCTGTTTCAGTGGTCGCGAAAGACCAGGTAATTTATTATAGCCCTGATACAGTGGTTGTTGCAAAAGGTTTTCTAAGACATTATAGCGATAAGTTTAACATCCGGAGATGGAGAAAGATGGCAAGGGGGGGTATCTTGCATGCTACCAGAGTAACTAACGTACTGTCACTACTATACCGACGGAAAACATTATCTTTGTACGGACTGGATGTCCGATAGATAAGGCTCCATCAAGACAAAGCATCCAGTCAGACTTCCAAAACATGTCTGGCTCTTCATACTATACCATTATAAGATAGCCTGTCGTTTACTCAAACGGACCCTCTGATATCGTCGCTTGTGCACGGTCAGTGAACTTGTAAAGAGGTTGGGGAAAACTCTGACCTCTGTGTATTGCACAAAAGACTTCTGGAGTGGAAATAACACTGCAAAGTAATAGTCCATAAACAAGCCATTACTCAGAATGTGATCAGTGCAGAACGAAGAAGGTGTATTACAGTTATCGATCGTGCACCCCCCCCCCTCCCGTGTACTAAAGATTAATATTGTTCTGTCTTCCTATTTTTGTAACTGTTATATACACACACACACATGCATATATAGAATCTTACATGTCCCTAATGAGTAGTGTTTTTTTTTCCGATTTGCCAAAGATACTTAAATTAAATTTTAAAACGGTTTAGCTGGATCTGTTTCTTTTCTTCGAACATAGATCGTTACGCTTTTAGACTAGATTTATAAAAAAACAAAAAATTAGGTTTGAACAATAAGGGCCTTTCAACTTTACAAAAAGAATTAGATTTAAACAAGGTCTGCGTTTCGCTTTTACAAAAATAATTATGTTTAAACAAGGTCGATGTTTCGCCTTTACAAAAATAACTGTAACAAATTCGGCATTTCGCTTTTACAAAAATAATTATATTTAAAAAACAAGTTTGTATGTAGTTAAGCACAAAGCTGCAGAATGGGCTATCTGTGCTCTGCCCATCACGGGTATCGAAACCCGTTTTCTAGCGTTGTAAGAAATGCTATTTTCATTATCAATTTTTGTTTCCTGTGGATACGAAAGAAAAACTTTACTGCGCATGTCTCGCAAAACGATTTGCCTATATATTAGTAAACATATTAGAAAAACAAACACTTCTGACAGTTCGCATGTTTAATTTGCTAAAATTGTTATTTAAAGCATAATTACTTTGAGATCATACCGTTAGTGGCTGATACTCATTAACTAAACACTGGTCGCTAATTGTATCCTTTGTGATTACTATCTATCTTAAATTAACTGTAATTAATTATGTAGTACTGTACGTTGAGGTTTCCAAGTAGTTGCATTTTGAGTGGAAAAGGGTACATAAGACTTCTGTGTCTAAAAAATACAAACATTAAGTTTAAGAAAATGAACAACTCTAAGTGCATCACAATTTGTATGAAAATGTGCATTTCAATTACAATAGTTACTCTGGTTTACTAAGCCTAACGTTTTGTTAATTATAACATTGTAGTGTCTGATTATTGGTTTCTTGGGATTAAAAGCGAAATTTATTTATCTATTTTAGGAAGTGTTTCACACGTTTATGCACAAATAATTTGTTTATGCTAAATTTTTATAATGACTGCTACTAAATATTTATTTGCGCTAGATTTGTGTTTGTATATTTCTTAGCATAATGTTACACAATGGGCTATCTGTGCTGTGCCCACCACGGGTATCGAAACCTTATTTTTATCGTTATAAGCCCACAGACTTACCACTAAGCCATTGGTGGTATTATGAAATTTATATATATATATATATATGTGTGTGTGTGTGTGTGTTTATATAAGTGGAAATCATAGTGACGTAGATGTAAAGATTCCATAGAAGTCATTTTGATAACTGCGCAGATAGCCTAGTTGCTTTTGATAACCTTTGAATATAATAATAATAATATATTTCATAACGTAACAAGAATATTTCACCTTCAGATCTTAATTGCAAACATTTCTCAAAATACTTTAGATCACGACAATAAATAAGTGCACGTGGTATTTTTTATGTGCAGCCTATTATTTTCATAAAATAACTTCATAGAGTAAGATAGAATATATGTCTACTAAAGTAGGCTTATAACGCTAAAAACCGGGTTTCGATACCCATGGTAGGCACAGCACAGATAGCTCATTGTGTAGCTTTGCGCTTAACAACAAAGAAAATCTACGAAAGTAAAATGTGAAGGGTATTTTTCAAAAAAGAAATATGAAATTTTTTCTACACGAAGATTTTAAGTGACTTTACATGAAAGTCTATAGTTTATTTTAATTAGAAGATATTGGGATGGAAGTTCAACCCCCCTCCTCCCTGCTACGCCTCTGTTACTTACTGTACGAATGTAAAATTTAGGAGAGGTATACTCAGATACTGGCCCTTGTGTAGTTTGTGTGAAAACTATAAACCTAATTAAACAATACATTTGAACAAGTTACAAAGCTAGTAGTTTAACATTCACGATTCGCGTCCTGTTCCCGCGAAAATCCTCTGAACAGCTTGGGACCATTTGTGAACTATTGGGTCAAACTGAAGTAGCCCAAAGAGTTGGTGGTCGGTGCTGTTGACTAGCTGCCTTCTCTTATCACGGGCATAGCCAGGACAGCAAAGAGAGAGAGGTGGGCCTTCCCCCCAAAAAGGGTCTTTTATTTTACACAGTGAACTTAATTGATGTACATGAAATTCAAGTGTTTAATTTAAAATATCATAATATAACGGACTTCTTGAATATTGGGATATGGGATAGTCGTTCGATCTCGACCACCTCTGGTTACGCCCATGTATTTGCATACTACTGTAATTTTCCCATCATAAACCACGGTTTATACACGAGTTTTAACTACACGGTTTATACGTGAATTGTAATTCTCATGAGTATAGAATGTTCACTAATAGTCAAGTAATTACTCTTGAATTTGTTACGAGAAATCGATTAACTTAGATTACAAAAATGGAGTGCAAGTTCATCACTAAAACCAATAGGCCTAATGGAGTGCAAGTCCATCACTAAAACCAATAGGCCTAATGGAGTGCAAGTCCATCACTAAAACCAATAGGCCTAATGGAGTGCAAGTCCATCACTAAAAACCAATAGGCCTAAAACTTTTGCTTTACTTTGCTGACCAAGCCGTTGGTATTCTATTATTGACATTCATCTACAAATATTTAGACAATGAAAATAAAGTTAATTTCTCAAAAGAACCTTTTAGATTTAAACCGTAGATGTGCATTTGACACCTGAAATGCTCACACTGTTCGTGATAAGGTTAATTATCTCTGTCTTCTAAGCCAGGGGTCTCCAAACTACGGGCCGCGTCTTCGGTTTATCCGGCCCGCCAACAGTTTATTAAAGTAATCATATAATTTTTTAATATTATAGAAACAAAAATACAACGTAACTGAGGAAAAGCCAATCTAGTTGCAATACGGCCCGCCAACAGTTCATTAAAGTAATAAAATGATATAATACTTCATGCTTCTCACTAATGCTAAAAAAAAAGACGATTGCGCATCTTAAATATTTTCAATGTGTGCTCTTAGTGATGTTGTATTCTGATTATGTATGCATCCATATGAAGCGTAAAAAGATCTACCTCCCGACAAAGAAAAGAAAAATATAAAATAACACAAAACCTAACCCGATATATAATATTTTGTCACACATATAAAATTGGCGACTTTGATATTATTAATTTTTCCTTTAGTTTGTATATGTTTTCAGATTCTTACCTAGCTGAATGCTAAAAATCGTTATTTCGATACCCGCGGCGAGCAGAGCACAGATAGTCCATTGTGTAGCTATGCGCTTAACAATAAATCACAGAAGCAAACATTTTCGAGACATTATTCAGACATTAATACCACACACATGTACAATTAAACCGCGATTTCAGGACATAAATACAAGGTATTGTATATAAAATGCTTCATAATGTTTAGGCCTTTCCTCTTGTTTCGTCATTTTAAGAGGATCAAGCTACAGCTGGAGGCAAGAATTCAACGACCCGCACGGAAGTTAAACAAAAGGTAACAGTTTAGTGTAGGTACATAATGGACGTGATAATAACCAAGTTTAAACTTCGAGACTTACAACTGAAATCGAATCTTTTCTGTTTCATGTACCACGTTCAAATAGCAAAGAATATATATTTTTAATATGGTTTTTAATGCTGATTTCAGAAATGTAGATTAAAATTTGGAGAATTGATTTTTAAGGTGGAAAAAATTTAAAAATATTTTAATTTTTTTAAAGAATTTGTTAATCAAATATATTTTTTATTTAAGTAAACACGTAATTATTTACTAATTATTATTCAAATTTATTTTTCTCAAATCGTTCATATGCATGCACTGCACTTTGTAAACAATCAGCGCATGCGCACTGTACACGTGCCTGACAGAAAAGTGTCTTGCTGTGGAAATGTTTAACCGTTTGTCCATTACTGAGTGATGTGTTTGTTGTTCTTTTGAATCGCATTAACTGAAAACGTTTTTTTTTGTTTTTTTTTTTATGAGTGAAATATTAAAACTGGAGAAAGCCAAAGTTCGGATTTTAAAAGATTACCCGTGTGTCAGAGGCTTCTTAAGCTACCTAGGACCCTAAGTAATTTCTTAGTCTGCTTATGCCTTGAAGTGTCACAGCAACAATGATAAACTAAATTTCCAACAAGCAAAACCGTAGAGAAAACGGCAAACCCTTAAGCGTGAGTAGCACGTGAACGGAATCATGTAAATTTGCAAGTAAACAACAACAACTTGTTAAAAAATGTTGACTACCCACTTTGATTTTCTCAGATACCAAAACATATCAAATTAAAAACCTTTGGCTGTACGATGCACGTTTACAACACGAGGTTGAGTAAGTTACATTAAAACAATTTGGAATAAGCAAACCGGTAAGCCTCATGAAAAATACAGCTTACATATTGTCGTAGTGGGAAAGATGTATAAGAACTACATTTTGATGGAGAACGATCGCACGTGGCGACATGGACTATAAAATAACTTTAATATAACATACTCAACCTCTGTAGTTTTTTAGAATGCTTCTACATTATGTTTACAAATAGAGAACATCAAACAGGCAAAAAGTTCAGGGAATACTTTATAGGTTACAAATTTCAGTACTAAGTATTATAAAAGTCCAAAAAACAAACAAGTGACATATTACATGTACGGGTGTGATGAAACAATATTGGTGTTTGTGGAAGCAGTTATAGATAGACGAATCAGCACTGAACTGGTATGTTGGTATACTAAGTCGTCCTCCATTATATCTGTTTTGTATTACAGGCGGTCACATTTTGTTTGTTTGTTTAATTATACGCAAAGCGACTTGAGGACCATCTGTGCTAGCCGTCCCTAATTTTGAAGAGATAGACAAGAGGGAAGGCAACTAATCAACGCTAACCACCCTCTACTCTTAGGCTACTCTTTTGCAACGGATTGACCTTTGGATTATAACGCTGAAAAGGTGAGCATGTTCGGCGACAAGTTTTGGTCCCACGACCTGCGGTTTTTGAGTCCAACGCTCACCATCAACTATGCATGTCCGAGGTTTTTGTTTCGGTACCAGATGTACGGGATGATTGATGATGTTCTGGATGTTTCCAACGTGAAACTTATCTAAAGTGGACTGCTGACAAGTTGAGCGACCACGCTGGCTATCCTCATACTGTGGATTATATTGAAGAAAGATGAATGGCACGTGTGAATACGACCATTTTATCTCGGAGACCTGGTTCTCCCCCTCCCCCTGCTCCAAGAGCTGTGAGTAACCAAGTACGTACTATTTTAAGAGCTTGTCACCTTTTACTGTTCTAAAGGATACACACACTGTATCGCTAGGTTATGTAATGTATTTTTTCTTTGCAACTACATCTTGGAAAATACGATCTTAATTGATTGGTTTCAGACGGACGTAAACTGGGCTGTGTTTCATCTAACTAAGTTGGTTTCAGACGGACGTAAACTGGGCTGTGTTTCATCTAACTAAGTTGGTTTCAGACGGACGTAAACTGGGCTGTGTTTCATCTAACTAAGTTGGTTTCAGACGGACGTAAACTGGGCTGTGTTTCATCTAACTAAGTTGGTTTCAGACGGACGTAAACTGGGCTGTGTTTCATCTAACTAAGTTGGTTTCAGACGGACGTAAACTGGGCTGTGTTTCATCTAACTAAGTTGGTTTCAGACGGGTGGAAACTGGGCTGTGTTTCATCTAATTAAGATTCCCTCTTATACAAAGACTGGTAATAGCAGCAAGTAGATTACCACAAATCTGTGATGTATATATATATCATGGATTATCACAAATCTGTGATGTGTATATATATATTATGGATTATCACAAATATGTGATGTATATATATATTATGGATTATCACAAATATGTGATGTATATATATATATATATTATGGGTTATCACAAATCTGCGATATATATTGTTACGTCTCCGCGTGTTAATTAATTTCCGTAACTTCGTTTCAACGAAACTTTAACGACACAAGTCTTTACTTAATAAAACTGGTTTATTCTTTCCGAATATAACTTAACCGATACACTGAACTTCAACTATCGCGCTAAACAAACGCTATAGCAACGAAAGTCAATAATACTCTGATCGCAGATCAATTACTCACTATTTCTCCACACATTACAATCCTTTCCGCGTCACGTTTTCCCCTCTTATATATATACGAGCCTAACCTACTAG
>NW_013673220.1:10633-16125 GCF_000517525.1 Limulus polyphemus
ATAATATTGATATAAACTAAAAATACAACTTTTGTTTATATGGAGATGTCAGCAATATTTGCATGGATACATAACTAAAAGTTTTTTTTATTGGAAGAAACGTCTCATGGACGACTATATCAGACGCTTTAATGCATATGAGAAAGTACCAGAAAATTAAAAGAACAGTGTGGATAAAAACCTCGAAAATTATTGTTTAGTGGGGAACCTACTGAACTGAACAATTAGTTCAAAATACAGTAACAGAAACTTTTACAGTAGACAAATTTTGATTTTAATAAGTTTTAAAATTATGAACTTGCCTGCTGTAAAAATTGCTTTTTTTTAATTTTGATTAGCTCTAAAAGTATGATAGATATTGCAAATGACTAACGACAAAAATAATTTATGTATCATGCAAGCAACTAAACACAAAGCGATGATTAACTGTGCAAATGAACAAACAAATCATTGAATAATCATCTAAGTCACTAAACAACAAAGATAACATTTTTGGCAGTCGTCAACCTGACACTTGTGGTGTAGGTCATGCCCAAGTATAGAGGTGGTACAAAGGTTTGTACAAGTTAGTATGAGTTGGGTTTGAATCTCTCTTTGCGACGTAAGTAATCTAGGACTCTAGTCTGACGTAATAGGGTGGTATAAACACAAGTTTCTTGTTTTGTTTGTTTGTTGAATTTTGCACAAAGCTACTCGAGGGCTACCTGCACTAGCTGTTCCTAATTTAAAAGTGATAAACTACATGGAAGGCAACTAGTCAACACCATCCACTGCCAACGCTTGGATTAACCTAGTAGAATAGTGGGATGACCGTCAAATTATTACGCCCTCATCACTGGAATGGTGAGCAAGTTTGGTGTGATGAGATTCGATATTGGCACCCTAACCACCAGGCCATGCCATGCCCAACCTTCTTGTTGTTGTTGTTTTTATATCGAGTGGATTCAATTCGTTGGTATTTTGTAGAGTGAAGAAATCTCAGCCTCTTGACTGCTTCAGCAGTTAGCAAACTTGAAGTCGGTCAGTACTAGAGAGTAAGACCCCAGTGCTACCATTATATATTAAATACTGATATTATAATCTGTTCCATTTGTTTGGTTGAGTCTATTTTAAAAATCGAAGGGCGTTTTTCATTAGGAGAAAAATTTTTGGGGGAACGTTGAAAAAAACGATGAATAACGATGCTAACACGATGAATACTGTTACGTCTCCGTTTGTTAATTAATTTTCCGTAACTTAGTTCCGACGAAACTTTAGTGACACAAGTCCTTTCTTAAATAAAACTGGTTTATTCTTTCTGAATATAACTTTACCGATACACTCAACTTCAACAGTTGCGCTATAACAAACTATAATTCACGTATCACAAGCTCGAATTCAACAATACGTCTCTCTATGACTGCAGTTCAATTACTCATTACCTACACACACATCATTCCCCGTCACGTTGTCACCCTCTTATATATACCAGACTACCCTATATCTAGTAATCTCCCGACAATTCACGAAGGTACAAGATATTTCCAGATAGCAGGGGGCGTGACACTAGTCACGTGACCTCGCCGACGCAACAATACTTTAAAAAATCGAAGGGCGTTTTTCATTAGGAGATAAATTTTTGGGGGAACGTTGAAAAACTTTAGGGTCGGGCATTTTTACGCAGGGCGTTCGGGCAACCGAAGATAAAACATTTTTTAGGCCTTACTTGGAACTACGTTTTCAACGTCACTTTATTAAATCCACTATATATTAAAGAAATCTCAGTTGAGTATTATTTAAATTTCAACGGGTCATAAGCATGCATGTGAAAAACACTATATAACCTATTGTTGTAGCCTTGAAAAGTGAGAAATGTCGTTTAGTTGTTGAACAAAAAGGGAATTCCTTCTCAAACTTCACGAAATGTTCTAGTTTCTAGTTTTTTAACTAAATGTTAAAATACGTATCTTATTTTGAAACTATTGTTGCGTCAGCGAGGTCATGTGACTAGCATCACGCCACGTCATTCTCGAACCTTCGTGAATTGTCGGGAGACTACTAGATTGGAGGTAGTCTGGTATATATATATATATATAAGACGGTCACAACGTGACAGGCGTGTGTGTGTGTGTAATTGAACTGAATATTGTTGAGCACGTGAGACGTTCATTGAGAATTATAGCGTTTGTTATAGAGCGACTGTTGAAATTAAGCGTATCGTAACGTTGTATTCGGAAAGAATAAACCAGTTTTATTTAAGAAAGGACTTGTGTCGCTAAAGTTTCGTCGGAACGAAGTTACGGAAAATTAACTAACGAACGGAGACGTAACACTATAATTAAACCTAGCAGTGAATAGCAGCCCTAAAATACGCGATACTTTGAAAAATAGGTTAGTACAAAAAAACACCATGATAATATTCAACTTTGTGCACAAAAAAAATATGCAAACTCGCTATGACACTTTTCACAAAAGAAAATTATAACCATATCAGCACAGTAAAGTGAAAAAAGGTCTAAATGATGGAGAATTTGTGCTAATGTTCCTCATATACAGAGTTGAAGATCATGAGAAACTGAGAGGGTGTTTCCGCTAAGTTGGTATATAGGGGTACTGATACTTGAATATAAACTATAACACGTCACAATCTACGAATGTTATACTAGCGAATAGGAAGACGTATAGGCTGTGTAAGTAACATTTCAGGGATCATGGAGAGCACAAGTGTCATTAGGCGCCGTCTTTTACCATAAGATTATATTGAAAAATAGTTTATTTTATATGTGCTTATGGAACATTGTAATGTTCAATATACACCCAATCACAATACTCTCTAACTCTTATATTGATAACTAAAACTGTAGATAAAGTACACTTCATTTAACATTTACATTACGTAATAACATTTTCCTCAGACCGTATTAAATATTTGTATCTGTACTCCATTGTTACTTAAATTATTAAATGTGAATACGAAAAAAAAGTCAGACGAAAAAATAAAATAAAGAAGAGGTTTTTACACTATTTGACGTCCTTTGGTGGGTCAGCGATAAATTTACGGACTTATAACGCAAAAATCCAGGGCTCGATCCCCCCGTGGTGGACAGAATGCACATGGTCCATTGTGCAGCTTTGCACTAAGAAAGCAACAGGAGCACTATGTGAAATTTCATACGTTTTTCGACAAAAGATATACGTCATTGAAGAAGATAGACCTCAAAGTAAACCGCTTTATCAGGCTTATAAACCGTTGTTTGTTAATATATTATTGCGTCACTAACATGGAAATATGGGTAAGTTTTCGTTAAGACTCTTGATACAGAGATACACACTTAAGGAATAATTTTTTTTTCATTTTTGGTTTAAAATTATATAATGTCTTCATGATGAATATCAGTATGATGAGGATAATGTACATATATATGGAGAGAGGTAATAATTTCTTTAAAAAAATGTACGTAAGAAAAGTTAGTTTATCCTTTGCTTTGTACTAGACTTCCTTTTTCTGGTAAGTTTATTTCCAATTATAAATGAAAACAAGAGGGAATCCTTAGTAGCCACGGTACTTGAAATTATTTTAGGCAGGATTAGAGTAAATTAATCTATAAGACCTTCTTCTTTCTTTTTTTTTATTAGCTATATTTTTTGTGCGCTGGCAATTCCAAACCTGGGTTTGCGTACACCTGATTCGATTTTATTACTCATCAGGATCTCTACCAGCCTACCCTCAAATTGAAATTCTTTTAGGCAGGATTAGAGTAAATTAATCCACGAGACCTTGAGGGTGGTCAAATACATCAATCGAAAGGGTTTGACTTTCTTTAGTCCAAAACTGTAATTAGATCTCAAATCGGTCAAAAGATGACGGAGCTATGAACTAAAACTTTGTACTTGAAAAAACAAACAAACAAAAAAACCCAGAGCCATTTTATGAGCCGCTATGCCGCGGCTAAAAAAACGACTAGTTGTTGTAGAAAAAGCGAACCTTGGAGGAAGGTATGGACAAATATAACAAATATGTAATATTATGAATAGGGTGGTAGGACTGATAAGAAAAACTAACAATCCTGAGAATTAACTTTCATAACAGAACAAACGTATACTTGAACGAAGTTTTGCTGTCACAATATCTTTCGAATAAAGAGCCATTTCAGCTGACACTGTTTCTCCAGTACATTTTTTTAATATTTTGCATAGTTATGATCATAATTATTCAAAAAAATTTTCGTTTATAATTGAGCGCGGTCCTGTGGTAGAGCTCTGAATTCAAGAGCTAGTGAGTCGGGTTTTAATGAAAATATCCTCCCCCCCACATTTTAAGATTATGGGTGCGTTATAAGAGTGACAGTCAATCCCTAAGCGTGGATGTTGGGTGGTAGGATGATGCTGACTGGCTACTTTCCTTCTGGTCAGTAGTTCAAAATTAGGCTCGGCGACAGATGGCTTTAGTGGTTTTGTCATAAATACAAGATACAAGTACCGTCGGAGGGGAGGGGGAGGCTATTTTTATTGGAAAACAAATATTTTGAAGTCCAACAGTTAAGAATCAAGATCAGTAATTTTAAAGAGTATTCGAACACAGACAGCAAAGAACTTTCGCGGGACATTTTGGTTTAGGCCTATAATGAAATTCAATTGATTTGACACCGAACGTCTCCTAATTGGTGTATCCCAAAGTTCATTGAAACTTCGGCCAGATCAACATCTATTAATGTCTGCTCATAATCATTTGAATCTAGCTCAGGATGGAATGACTCGAACAAGTCTTTCACTGTTCCAGTAAACTGTGACACACTGTCCTTTTTTAGGGAAATATCTGGCCAATATTCTACACGCCATGATGAAATGTTTGACATTGGCCGAATGGAAGCTCAGTTATAATTGGCTAAAAGTGTTGACACACCAACTAACGAATCAGAGACGTGGTTTCTTATGACCTTCACCTTACACAATATGGTAGCAGATTGGTGTAATGAGTTAAGGAAAACATACTGTTAGTTTTTTGCCACAGTATCCTTTCCTCTACTGGTACTTTCAAGTTCAACCAGTCCAATACTCCGCCTACCTACCTTATTTTCAAGGACGTAAAAAAACATTAAAAATATAATTAAAAAATACCTACCTACATTTTTTTCTTTCAGCATGTATTAGAAAACAAAACATTTTTTTTCTAGGCCTAACTTTTATCTAGAAAGAAAGACAGCTGTTTTATCGCAAAGCTACACAACAGGCCATCTGTGCTCTGTCCACTGCGAGGAATGGACTCCCGGATTTTAGCGTTGTAAATTCGTAAACATGTCGCTGACCCACCAGGAGGGAAGGGGGTGGGTAGTGGATATTTATTTTGATTCAAGTAATTGTTTATTTGTAATTTAGTTCCTGAGTTTAAGTGAGTTTCTTTTGCTGACTAGACGAATATATAAAATAAATGTTTAATTTGTTGTAATCCGTAATATATATATCGCAGATTTGTGATAACCCATAATATATATATATATACATCACATATTTGT
>NW_013673220.1:16742-26306 GCF_000517525.1 Limulus polyphemus
TTACACTGCTAAATTAGGGACGGCTAGCGCAGATAACCCTCGTGTTGCTTTGCGCGGAATTCAAAAAACAAAAACAAACAAATAATATTATATATAACTAATAGATATATAAATATGTCTGTGCCACTTATGAACCAAGTAAGACACAGAAATTCCTCATTATTGAGGTGTAGTTTATATCTGGGTAGTTAGTTGATCACTAAGGTAACCATATACGTAGAAAAGATAAAGTAACGGAGATGGGAGTTGTTAGTCTTTAGGGGCTCCACTTTGCATTATCTTCAACAATTCTTTTTTTCTCAGTAAACCCTTCACCTTTGTGTGACCAGGGTCGTCAAAAGACATCATGGGTTCCATTGAAAAATTGTCACGTGCCTCACACCCCCGCTTTTAATATTTGCTTAAACGTTCAGTTCTGATTTGATACAATCCATATACATTTAATTGCCGCCCCCATAGGCCCCCTGGTGGACAGTGGACCCCAAGGAAGTATCCCCACTCTCTCCGCCTTCTTAACGGGCCTGGATGTGATCTACAAACCTAGAGGAAAGGCCATACAGAATGTTGGATGGTTCTTAACCATAAAACAATCACCAGGCTTGTATAACTGATGGAAATTGCTTTGTAAAGACTGGAAAAAAAGAAAGTATCACATGAATAGTCTCCATTATCATTCGCTATATGATCAGGGGCAGTTTTATGTACAGGGAGAATGAAAATTCGTTGTTCCAAGATATTTTTGATAACCATCATGCCAACCTCTCCTCCTCAGTGGCTCAACGGTAAGCTGAAGACTAATACTGTAAAAAATCTGGTTTCGATACCCACAAACAAACAAATTAATAATCACGATAGAATAAGAAACAGGTTAAAAATATATTTAATTTTAAGTGTTTCTAGAAACAATATCTTCACAGGGCAGATGAATAATCATTTCAAGTAGTGTACAAAACAAAGGTCTAAATATTGAATTCAGTGTTCAGAGTATTCTTACTAGGTCGGCATGTATCTATAAGATGTTTAACCGTTGTTCCTGCTGCTTCGTTTTTTTTTTATTCCGCGGCACAACGGCTCATAGAATGGCTCAGTGTGTTTTTTTATTCAACTACATAGTTTTAGCTCCGTTATCTCTTGACCGATTAGAGAACTAATTACAGTTTTGGACTCAGGAGGTCAAACCCCTTAGATTCGTGTATTTGACCACACCCAAGTTCTCATAGATTCATTTACTCTAATCCTGCCTAAAAAAAATTCAATTTGAAGGTAGGCTGGTGGAGATCCTGATGAGTAATGAGAACGAATCGGGTATATACGTGAACCCCATGCTTGGAATTTTTGGCGCACAGAAATATAACTCATAAAAGGGGGGGGGGGGGGAATAGGTCTCATAGATAAAATTTACTCTAATTCTGCCTAAAATAATTTCAAGTGCCGCGGCTATTGATGATTCCCTCTTGTTTACAAGTTAACTCAAGAAGGTTGACATACATATTCTCCATGAGATATCGTGTTATGAAAGGGTTAAAATAGGCTAACATAAATATCATTAGAACCTGTTTACTTGTTACGAAAATTCGATAGTAGAACCAACTTCCGAAACCTCATGAAGTTCGCCCAGTACGTGTTGTCTCTGTCAAAGTTGTAAACTAGTAGCTTCAGCAAATAGTACAGAACAACTCTGCAATCGAAAGTTCTTAATACACTGCAGAAACACCTTAGTTGTCTTAATATAATCATTAAAATGTGGCTAAGGGCCTCCTTAAGCTATTCAATCAAGAGTCTGAAATTCAGCTCTGTGAGAAGCACGAAAAAAAAATCGCAGAAATTTATTTTTATGCTACACTTCTTACTACAGCTGAGCGAGGATAAAATCCTTATAAGTGCTAGTTATCAGACCACACGAGAATCTACTCGTTTTTACACCTAATAATATCGTATTCATGACGTTACCACATGTGATCTTTTTTAATATTATTAGGCTTTCTTATCGCGATATGTAATAATTTAATGAGGTTGATTTGAATAGAAAATTAATTTTCAACTGACTAATAAGACATTGTTTTGTTGTGTTTTAATTCACTTGCTAAATTTTGAATTGTGATACTTTCGTGTAAAACGTTTTAGGAGCACGTAGCGCGAAGACGTCGGCCGCTCATTTTCTACACCACTTTGTAGCTCACGACTTCAGGAGCAAAGAATTCCTAGCAATCTGTTCGAAATGTGAGAACAATTTCAGTTTCTGTACTTAAAGGAACACGGCACAATTACTTCAATGTACACCCATGAGATACGACTTCGTAGGAGAAATACTGTGGATTCCAGAGAATCCTGTGGGCATTTAGGGAGAAGTTGCAGCATATGGACTAGATTTAATAGGCTTTTGTTCTTCGAGAGACACTCTTTATCCCCCTGGTAGCTTGTCGTGAGGTTAATGTTAGACCGCAGGTTCATCTCTAACCACTTTAACAATTGGTTGTATATGCGATTAACTCTATTTACGTTATCATGTTCTTCAATGACCGAAGGTTATACCCAGCACTTGAATCGTAGCAGAACGAAATAAATCGATCAATATTTACAGATTATAGGCAAATAAAAAATGTATCAAATAATACTGACGTAACGGCGTCGCCTCGTTCTGGGATGTTGCAACGGGAAACTCTGTCTGTGCATAAAACGGAACTGAACGACAGGAATTTTTGTCGATCTATTATGTGTGTGTGTGTGCAACATTATCCGTGGTGATAATTCAGTGTTATTGGCCCTTTAGTCTTGATAAATCCCGGATGTGAAAGGAATAAATAAATAAACAATCCCATTCTTTTAAATGAACTAATACACACCGTTGGTGAAGCTAACGGCATATCTGTACTGTAATATTTTCCTCTCGGTTTGCTCTGTTACGCTCGACGTGCGTTGATTTATTATTGTTTACGCCCTTGTATCACACATATACCTACAGCACAGTACGATCAGAAACTGTACGTTTTCAATGTCACTAGTTTTTAACGTTTGTCTTTCAGTTTCCATTTCGTTAACCTGTTAAAAGTATATTATCTTGGGTCAATTTTGATATGACTATGAAATGATATAGCGCAATCCGCCACTTATCATAGGTCTTAAACTTTTCTATTATTCCACAGATATTTTTTTTCAGTAAACGTTTTAATAAACAAACTCATGATGGTAAACTTGATCTTAGTTCAACAATATTTAAATACTTTTTTTCTCATAAAATCACTGAGTTGGCAGCTGAAGCTATGGGAACTGACAACAATACCAGCTCTGAAACAAAGCTGGCAGCTGAAACTATGGGAACTATCAGTCACACCAACTCTAAAACAAAGCTGGCAGCTGTAGCTATGGGAACTGACAGCAATACCAACTCTGAAACAAAGCTGGCAGCTGAAGCTATGGGAACTATCAGTCACACCAACTCTGAAACAAAGCTGGCAGTTGAAACTATGGGAACTGACAACAATACCAACTCTGAAACAAAGCTAGCAGCTGAAGCTATGGGAACTGACAACAATACCAGCTCTGAAACAAAGCTGGCAGCTGAAGCTATGGGAACTATCAGTCACACCAACTCTGAAACAAAGCTGACATCTGTAGCTATGGGAACTGACAACAATACCAACTCTGAAACAAAGCTGGCAGCTGAAGCTATGGGAACTATCAGTCACACCAACTCTGAAACAAAGCTGGCAGCTGAAACTATGGGAACTGACAACAATACCAACTCTGAAACAAAGTTGGCAGCTGAAGCTATGGGAACTGACAACAATACCAAATCTGAAACAAAGCTGAAATCTGAAACTATGGGAACTGACAACAATACCAACTCTGAAACAAAGTTGGCAGCTGAAGCTATGGGAACTGACAACAATACCAACTCTGAAACAAAGCTGAAATCTAAAACTATGGGAACTGACATCAATACCAACTCTGAAACAAAGCTGAAATCTGAAACTATGGGAACTGACAACAATACCAACTCTGAAACAAAGCTGGCAGCTGAAGATATGGGAACTGGCAGCCACACCAACTCTGAAACAAAGCTGGCAGCTAAAGCTATGGAAACTGGCGTCTAAAAAAAAAAAAAACGCTGGCAGCTGGAGTTATGAGAACTGGGCCACACCAACGCTGAAACAAAGCTGGCAGCCACACGAACGCTGAAAGTCAGAGCCATGAAATATACCATTTAAATGTTTTGAATCATGCGTCCGGGTTTAACTTAAAGCGAGATCATCTATGCCCGTGAAGGACTTCTTGCCTAACTCCAAATCTTTTAAAATTCGTACACTCCAAATCACCCCACTGTTCAAGTAGGAACCCGAACAAATAAACCCTTCGTACATTTAACCATAAAACAACAATGAGGACTTAACCCGGTAACTGAGGGTGTACTAATACATGTTTACTGACTGGTTAAAATAAAGTTTCGTATTATAAATATCAAGCAGTATACAAACAAAGACTTTCGGTGTATATCTAAAGAACTTGAGAAAAGAGTTCAATATTTCCTAACCAGGGGGTTTTCCTAGTGTACAGTTAACAAATTTTGCACGTATCAAAATATTTGTGTAATTTAAAAAATGTAGTTTAATACTGGTGACAGCCTCTCTATCTATTGTCCACTAATAAACGCTTGTTTCTTTTATGGATTGTGGTTTCCTGAGATAACGTTAATACACGTGTTAATATCATAGATAACGTTAATATTCGTCTTGGATAGTGGAGATAACGTTAATACACGTGTTAAATACCATAGATAACGTCAATATTCGTCTTGGATAGTGTGGATAACGTTAATACACGTGTTAAATATCATAGATAACGTTAATATTCGTCTTGAATAGTGTGGATAACGTTAATACACGTGTTAAATATCATAGATAACGTTAATATTTGTCTTAAAGAGCCCGGATAACGTTAACACACATGTTACATATCCCAGATAACGCTAATATTCGTTTTAAAGAGCCCGAATATTTCAAATTTGTTTAAAATAATAATAATAATAAAAAGTAGTTCCGCAATTAGGTTTACCTGTATAAGTGGGCAGCGGAAACAGAAATAAATCGTTGTAGTACTGATAACAATGGGTACTTTCAACTATAAACAAATACGAACCACTCAGCGACGACACCAACAACTACCTAAATGGTGCCCCCGGGAGACGTTGGATTGTGATTACCGGCTACATGTAACGAGCGCAGGGGCGTGGGAAAGTAGCACTGTCGGGACGTGGTATATTTCTGAACCCTTGTAATTATGCCTAAAGGAGATATATCGTAAACTCTGTAATATATAAAACGTTTAACATTATGTTTTTTTTATTTTAAATAAATAAAAAAATAATAGAGACTCCCCCCAGTGGCATGTCTACGGACTTACAACGCTAGAAACCGGGTTTCGATACCCGTGGTGGGCAGAGCACAGATAGCTCATTGTGTAACTTTGTGCTTAAGTTCACACAAACGAATAATACCAGAACTTTTTCTAAAGATATTTTCCAACTATATTTTTGACTTTGTCATTTTTTAATACATGATTCCTTATTGTACCTCATGTATTCAGGCCTAGTAACAAATGATCCAAGAAATGAGGAATATTCTAGTAAATACATTTATTTATCAACTCTGGAATGGAATTTTATAATCTTCAATATGTTTTTATTAATAATATTTATCCACTTGGACTTACTTATACAGGTGTAAAAACATTTACTGAATAATTTATAGTATAAAGATAAAAGCTGGGTACGGTGTCATTCACTCCACGTGTTTCAACATCTTACTTCGTCACCATCAGGAGTGTAGTATTTTTCACCATCTGGAGTGTAGTATTTTTCACCATCAGGAGTGTAGTATTTTTCACCATCAGGAGTGTACTATTTTTCACCACCAGGAGTGTAGTATTTTTCCCCATCACGAGTTTAGTATTTTTCACCACCAGGAGTGTAGTATTTTTCACCATCAGGAGATAGTATTTTTCACCATCAGGAGTGTAGTATTTTTCACCATCACGAGTGTAGTATTTTTCACCACCAGGAGTATGGTATTTTTCACCACCAGGAGTGTGGTATTTTTCACCACCAGGAGTGTAGTATTTTGAGTGTTAAGACTTAAATTACTTTACTTAAAAATCACATGATCAAATTTATTGATTGGTTGATTTAACTTTTAAGAAAGTTCACGCTACTTATTATGAACTGTTCCCCGTGGTTCCTCCTATGTGATTACTCTTGCCCCATATTGATGTTTCCACAGCTAAAAGTGGTGAACGCCTTGTCCCATCCCGTACCTTGGACCTTCTGATACACATTCCTGCAAGTTAACGTGTGATACTGAATAATGTATGAAACCTCTATGTAACCTTAAGAAACTGACGTGATATTACTGATGGATTTGTTTATTTGTTCGTTTTAATCGCAAAGCTATACCAATTGTTTATCTGTGCTTTGCCCACCGTGATTATCGAACTCTGATTTATAGTATTATAAGCTCTCAAACTTGACCCTGAGCCCCTACTTCCAAGATCAATGAATCCATCCTGGACTAAAAAATCCATAATTGTGTTATATAATATTTGGAATGTTTTCATACGTTCAAATTACAATTTAAAATAGCCATTGGTTTGGATAGCTGCCCTAAAATTGTATTTGTAAATATGCGTTAGGCCTTACTTCTGTTTATGTAAACATTTATCTTAAAATGATGTTCATGTAACTATATCTTTATATTATTTATACGTTTCTCAGAAACACAAGCACAATCACGTGGTTTAATGAAAAGTTTCAATCTTACGTCGCTTAAAATCGGGCTTCGATTCACGTTATGGCAGAACACATATAGCCCGTGGTGTAAGTTAGCGTTTAACAATCAAACCAAACTACAGGAAATGTAATGAATACAAAAATAGAATTATACCAATTTAAAGTGAGATATCTGACCTTATTTTTATTTCTATCTATTTTGATATAAACGTCGTATACGGTATAATAACTGAAACATCTGGAAAATACAAATGTTCTTAAAAACTTGGTTTCCTCTTGTGACGATTACACGGTACGTTCTTAAGAAGCACACTTGTGGATAACTCTTGGTATATTGAAACTAGGAAAACAAAGGTATATTAAATGAACTCTGTTGAAACTGGAAAAAAAATAAAGTTTCGTTATGATATATTCAGGAGCAGGTTAGAAAATTTTTAAATTTACTTCAGATTTCCTTGTTAATGTGTTGAAAATAAAGGTTCATTGAAAGAAGTATTAACAGAATTTAATGATAACTTTGAGTCAGTAGTGACCTATTGTATGCTTGGACTGCGAATCCGAGGGTTTATGTTTCGCGTCCCGTTGCACTAAAACTTCACTATGCGTACTGGGTTCACGACTGTGCTGTAGAAGTGACGGTCAAATTCTACCTTTAGGTTAAATAATAGTAATTCAAAACTTGGTGGTAGATGTTGTTAACTAGCTGCCTTTCTTTCAGTCTTTAAATTTAAAATTAGGTTCGACTATGCGTGTAGATTGTGTGGAGTCGCGCAAAGTTCCAAAACCAATATACAAAGAACAATTTAACTCATTTCAATTTGAAAAAGTAAACAACCTAATATAAAACTAAAAACCTGTGAATGATAGCTTACGAGATGAAATTACATTCATTAGAGAATGATCCAATTCAATATAGTTTTTTTGATAACGTATATAAAAAGCTGTGATGCCAATATTATAAAAAATATATATTTTGGCACAACCTATTGCATTTTGAATAAAAGTATTTTAACTTTAAAGCACATAAAATTATTCTCTTAAGAAATATTAACGTATAAAAATAAAGTTGTGATGTTAAGAGCTAGATATAATGTTTTATTTTAATAATACTGCATTAAAATTATCTTTAAATTTCAGTTCAAAATTGCAAATATATCCTTCAGTATTAGTTCAAAATTGTAAAGTTACCATTAGATTTATTTTAAAATTGCAAAGATATTCTTTAGTTTTATTTCAAAATTATAAAGATATCCTTTAGTTTTATTTTAAAATTGCAAAGATATTCTTTAGTTTTATTTCAAAATTATAAAGATATCCTTTAGTTTTATTTTAAAATTGCAAAGATATTCTTTAGTTTTATTTCAAAATTATAAAGTTATCCTTTAGTTTATTTCAAAATTATAAAGATATCCTTTAGTTTCATTTTAAAATTGTAAAGATATTCTTTAGTTTTATTTCAAAATTATAAAGATATCCTTTAGTTTTATTTCAAAATTATAAAGATATCCTTTAGTTTTATTTTAAAATTGCAAAGATATTCTTTAGTTTTATTTCAAAATTATAAAGATATCCTTTAGTTTTATTTCAAAATTATAAAGATATCCTTTAGTTTTATTTTAAAATTGCAAAGATATTCTTTAATTTAATTTTATAATTATATAAACATCCTTTAGCTTTATTTTAAAATTATAGTTATCCTTTAGTTTCATTTTAAAATTGTAAAGATATTTTTTTAGTTTTATATGAAAATTGTAAAGTTACCATTAGTTTTATTTTAAAAGTGTAAATATATCCTCTATTTTTATTTAAATATTGTAAAGTTACCATTAGTTTTATTTTAAAACTGTAAATATATCCTTTATTTTCATATTAAACATGTAAATATATCCTTTAGTTTTATTTTAAAATTGTTATTTAGTTATATTTAAAAAGTTATCGTTTAGTTATATTATAAAATTTTAGAGCAACATTTCATAATAACTGTTTTATACACTTAAAATTTCCATGTCAGTTTTTCTTTTATTTATATTTTCTCTGCTTGCGTGATCTCCTACAAGATTTGTGTTATTCTTCATGCTGTGTTAAGTAGTACAATTTTTTCAAATAACATATTTTAATGAAAATAAATCTTAGTGTTTTTGTCAGATGTTTAAAATGTTGTTTCCATTTTTATCAAGTTATAAACTTAAATATTTGATAACATCCACTTTTCTGTACTTACCGAAATGTTATGTTTTTCTTGTTATATTGTAATAATATATCATGTTGTGTGGGCCTGTCTGCTGACTTACAACGCTAGAATCCGGGTTTCGATACTCGTGGTGGGCAGATCACAGATAGCCCATCATGTAGCATTGTGCTTTACTTAAAAAACAAACAATCTGTTGTGTGTCCCACACATTTCAATCTTAAGAAGTTTCTTTGAATTGATCACTTACGTTTCGTGATCACCATCGAATAAAAAAGAAACTACGTGATATCTTGCAGTGATGTTTTTGTACAAATATTAATTTTACTATACTGTACAATGTGTGAGAACTATTAATTTCACTTTATTGTGCAATGTGTGAGAACTTTTAATTTTACTTTATTGTACAATTAATGACAGATATTAACTTTACTTTAATGTACACTATTGACGACTATCAATTTTACTATATTTTACAATGTATGACAAATATTAATAATACTTTATTGTATACTGTATGACAATATTAATTTTAATTTATTGTATGCTGTATGACAATATTAATTTTAATTTATTGTATACTGTATGACAATAT
>NW_013673220.1:27306-33848 GCF_000517525.1 Limulus polyphemus
ATGACAATATTAATTTTCATCTATTGTACACTGTATGACAATATTAATTTTAATTTACTGTATACTGTATGACAATATTAATTTTAATTTATTGTATACTGTATGACAATGTTAATTTTCATCTATTGTATACTGTATGACAATATTAATTTTCATCTATTGTATACTGTATGACAATATTAATTTTCATCTATTGTATACTGTATGACAATATTAATTTTAATTTATTGTATACTATGACAATATTAATTTTAATTTATTGTATACTGTATGACAATATTAATTTAATTTACTGTATACTGTATGACAATATTAATTTTAATTTACTGTATACTGTATGACAATATTAATTTTAATTTAATCTGAAAA
Source organism: Limulus polyphemus (assembly GCF_000517525.1). NCBI lineage: Eukaryota > Metazoa > Arthropoda > Merostomata > Xiphosura > Limulidae > Limulus > Limulus polyphemus. The sequence continues at coordinate 27,676 of NW_013673220.1, forward strand.
CGTCGCTATCAACCTTTATTTTCAATAAAAAACGCAAAACTAATAACATTAAGTTAATATTGTGATTTTTACACATTTCAATGCGTACAAAGTATCTTTTTTACTTTTTCAGGTTGATACAATAAGTTTTAGTAAGATTTATGGTTTGCGTTTTGTTGCCTCAAAAATGTGCTCCTCATTTTGAACCCGCGGGTTCGCTGTAAAAGTGACCATCAAATCCCATTATTCGGTCAGAAAATAATAGCCCAAGAGTTGGCGGATGGTGTTGTTGACTAAATACGTCTCCTTTAGTCTATAAGTTCAAAATTAGGGGTGACTATGCGCAGATAGCCCTTTATGAATCTTTACGCTAAAATACGAAAACAACAACAAGCTTCCATAATATCTTCACGGCTATCTTGTATTAGAACTATGGTTGGCAAAGTGTGGTCCTCAGAACACTGGTGGAACATGAAGGTCCACCAGGTAGTTCACGAACTGGTCTGAAATGCAACGCCATGGCCATATGAGAGAACAGAACAGGTAGGGATAGTATCAATAAGTTCTTTTGCCCCGCAGAAGTGGTCCGAAGACGAAAACGTTTGAGAACCACTGTATTAGACTCTAGAATACTTCCATAAATTATATCATGACTATATAAATATTATATTTGGATGTTGTGTACTGTGCTTTAACTGCGTGAATTTCAAAAAGTTGTTATCGGAATACCTCCGACAGCTGTATTCAGTTTTGTATAGTTTAGACGTGTATTCCATTTCCTTAGTAATGGTAAGCCTAGTAACATGTAAGCTAAGCTTACTCTAAAATTTAAACGAGGGCTTTTATACTAATAAGGCAAACTATCTATTGCATATTGGAAAATAAATGTAAAAAACTTTTCAATTTGAGATATACAGTTTAACCCAACAAGGAACAAATGTTACGAAATGTTTTTGGTTTCGTTGTTGTTAGGCGCAAACCTACACAATGAGTTACGGGTATTGAAACCCGCATTTAAGCAACGTAAGCCTGCAGGCTTACCGCTGAGCAACTGGGGACGTCATGTAAGGGTACTACCTACATGAATGTGACAAATTATTCGCCACATGTTAGAAAAACAAAGTTTAAAAGTCAACCCTCGCCAGTTGCAGTACGAAATGAAATATTGAACATTATCTATATCCAGACCCGGAATATCCAACATGTGCACTTGCACAGCCACCCCCTCTCCCCAGCTCAAAGGGGACTCCCAACAACCGAGACAAAAAAAAAATATGCCTTACCGAGATTCCAGAAACAGGTGTACACGACAACCACAACCGGCCTAAATTTAAAATACTCATAAACGCCATTTACTCATTCGTGTTTTACAATGACTAGAATGTTTTCTAAGCCTATCTACTAGCTCAAAGGGGCACAGTAGAAGGATGTTTTAACTAATTATATTTGACATTATTATTACAAAATCGTTGTATTCCATTGGTGCTTTCTGCTGAGAAATATTTTATTTATTTATTAATGATGATAATAATATAGGAAGCTGTAAATAATATTTACGTAGTTTTGAATTCCTTTTAAAATCACCATACAGCAACGTAAATTAATCTAGGTATGTGAATAATGTTAAGCCTAATTCATTATTCGATATGATACAGCATATTTTCCATAGTGCACAGAACTCCAAAATTATTTAATCTGACACTATTTACCTCCATATTTCTCTTGCTGGGAATAATGCGATTTTAATATATTAAGAGTTCATACAAAAAAACTAAACTTCACTTTTTGTCCATCAGTTCCAATGTTTAGTATGTGACGTTCATGAAGTCCTAGGCTAACTTGTACGTAAGTATTTTCGAATAACTAACTGACCACACTTAACGATAACTGTCAGTTACGTCACGTGGGAAACGTATCACAGACCAAACAAACAGCTGGCGTGGCGCCCAAGACCTCAGCCCCCTAACGACACGTTTTAACAGCTTTTCTTCGCGTCTCTTTCGGAGCCAGTAGTTTTATTTATTATACTGATTTAATTACCGACTGTTTCTATGAAAACTACGACGGTTTTGAATCGCGGATAACTTTGAATTTCGGTGTTTTTAAATGCAGGGACTTAGTGTAGAATATTTAGAAATAAGTGGTAAGTGTTGTTGCTATTTGTTTACATCAATCAAGAAACACGGTGGTAGCTAGGGTTAGAGGTTTTCCTGGATCACGAACCGCACAATAACTAAGGTAAGTAAGTACATATCTGGCTTAGCTATGGGTGTAGTTAGTACATATGATATACACTAAAATCATTTATTAACAAATCGTAAATTTTATTTACAACTTAATAAACTATAAAATCATCATCAACAAATTAGAAAAGTCACACAGACGCTGACATAGTCTGATAAGCTGAACCTACCTTCAGTTTACCATCAATTTTTCTTCAGCTAATCATCATTTATTTTTAAGATTTAAGCTGCTAAGAACTTAAATTTAAAGTTAACAATTGACATAAAAACCTTCATTTAGGCCTCTGCTTCTCCCTCTTTGTTTCCGGACGTACAACGCTAAATTCCGTGGCTCGATTCCCCGTAGTGGACAGAGCAGACAACCTAAAATGACTTTGCACTAAATCAAACAAACATTTTTGTCTATGGATAACAGTTAACGAACTTGAGACTTGTTGCATTATACATTTTCTCATTTAACCTATTGACTGTGGCTGACGTTTTTTTTTTTAAATTAAACAACTGAACACACAAATAAATTTATGTACAAATGTACTCAAGTAACTCTTCTGGAGTACGTTAATACATTATGAATAATACGTTAGTCAAGAATACATTGTAGTAGCTTATTTTTTAAGTTATGCCGTCTCTACATATACTAACTTCTCGATAATTCTTTGATTCGGAGGACGAAAATGTTAGCCTCATATTACGTGATTTAAAATAGCCCGAAAGCTCTCAGATTTTGTTTATTTTAGTCTTTGATTATTTGGGTCTGATTTTTGGTGTTTCTTTCTCTTGTTGCCGCCAACAATTTACGTTTGTATTATACAGGCTCTCCTGTTCTTATCTAAGTGACGGTCAATTCCACTATTCTTTGGTGAAAGAGTAGCCCAAGAGTTGGTGGTGGGTGGTGATGACTAGCCGTCTTCCCTCTAGTCTTTCACTGCTAAATAAGTGACGGCTAGGGCAGATAACCCTCGTGTAGCTTTGCGCGAAATTCAAACCCAAATCTGATATCCTTTACATATCTCAAAATACCTTAATAGTTATCAATGGTGGACAACAGTAATAATTCTGAAAAACTGTTTTTCGTACAAGTTTTCGTTCGAAAACACCTAAACCGATACTTTATACTGTAATACTATAATATGTATATTTTTCATTTCTGAGTCTGATGAAGATGAAGATGTTTCTACACAAAATTTCCATACTTGTGCCCAGTTGCCTCGTGTCAAACTAGGTAAACAGATATGTACATAATATTCGTATGAGAAAACGAATAAACTTTATTCAAAATTAAAGTAATTAACTAAACCTTTTGAAGAAATAACAATTAACTAAGCCTTTGAAGAAATAACAATTAACTAAGCCTTTGAAGAAATAACAATTACCTAAGCCTTTGAAGAAATAACGAAGTAGAACAATGAAAGAAAAAATCAACTGTTTCTCGTTTTCTCACGGAGATTATAAGCAGATAGACAAAACCAAAATACGTGTAACGGTTGATAGATAGACAGATGTATCCAAATGCTGACACTTCTAATCCGAATATTCTATGTTTTCACTATTAGGAACAATCGACGTGAACATTTATGGGGACATTATTTACTGTTTAGTAAAAGTTAACAGATCCTGTTCTTGATCAGAGGGGATCACAGCTCACGTGTAAGTACTTTGTTGTATAGACTGGAGAAGCTCGATCACAGCTCACGTGTAAATATTTTGATGTATAGACTAGGGAAGCTCGATCACAGCTCACGTGTAAATATTTTGATGTATAGACTAGGGAAGCTCGATCACAGCTCACGTGTAAATATTTTGATGTATAGACTAGGGAAGCTCGATCACAGCTCACGTGTAAGTACTTTGTTGTATAGACTGGAGAAGTTCGATCACAGCTCACGTGTAAATACTTTGATGTATAGACTAGGGAAGCTCGATCACAGCTCACGTGTAAGTACTTTGTTGTATAGACTGGAGAAGCTCGATTGGTTTAAAATAGCTATGGACATTTTTCCTATACATCTATTGCTAATATCTTAATTAGTTTTTATTAAGATAAGTTTTTCTCATCTGTTTTAATAAATGTAACAACAATACTTCTGTATTGTAAATCATATATTACTTATGGTGTGTATAGGTGTATGATAAGTGGATTTGATGTTTCAGAAAAAAAAATCATCTAACATTGGTTTATCAATTGTTTTTGTTCATTTTTGCACGTTTATTCAAAGTTTAAAAGATAGTTTAAGCTTTACATAAAGATCTATCGTGTCTTCCCCTGTTGGCGGGCTTTCGTTCCTTACTATATCGCAGGTTGGAGAACTAATGCAACAAGATGTTAGTCGTTAACTAATCGCAAACACGTAGTTTTGATGCACATTCATCGCTCTACGCACGTGGAAATATAAAATAGAAACATACCGGCTCAGGCCTGATGATTATCGCCAAAGTAGATCTTTTTACTAATTGCAATTAGTAAACCTGTGATTTTCTCACCAGAGCACATGAAGTTTTTTTTTTTTTGCTCATCGACTAATTTCCATAAAGGGAGGGGTCATATTATTCCCAAATAAGCCGATTTGCGGTGAATACTTTGTGTGAGTCAGACTCAGCACGTACTGTAGTAAAGCACGTGAGGGTTCTTCATGACTCACCTGCCAGGAGGATCAATTAAGTAAAGGTTAGAGATAAGGGTTCCGTAAAGGTCGCTGCTTATATGACAGGTCGTACAACAACCGCTGTTACATTTATATTGGTTGTAGCAGTAAGGAATGTTTGTTTTTGGTTGTTGTTTTTTGCCAAGTTTGATCAGTAAATTACATACAAACAAACTGAACATCGTTTTAGCAATCAAGTGATTGCATTTCAGTTTTAGTAGACATGCAAGACAGCCCATCAGTAAGTTATATAAAAGGCTTGGCTTTACCGACCAGGACACGGGGGCACGTGTAGCTTCTAGACGTTGGTCGAAGAAACTGCAAATTTTGTTTTGAGGTTTACACTTTACGTAAGTACGTTTCCCAGACGCACTGGATCTCAGAGAAACATTCAACAGGTGACGTCGACCCTCAATGAACCTAGCGACCTCAACCGACTATTCCAGAACTTCACGGTAATGTACAATAGTACTGTACTAATTGTTATCTACTATATTGTATCGTCAATGTATTATTATCTACTATACTGTATCAATAATGTATTATTATTATCTACTATATTGTATCGTCAATGTATTATTATCTACTATACTGTATCAATAATGTATTATTATTATCTACTATACTGTATCAATAATGTATTATTATTATCTACTATATTGTATCGTCAATACATTATTAACTACTATACTTGTATCGTCAATGTATTATTAACTACTATATTGTATCGTCAATACATTATTATCTACTATACTGTATCGTCAATGTATTATTAACTACTATATTGTATCGTCAATACATTATTATCTACTATACTGTATCGTCAATGTATTATTAACTACTATACTGTATCGTCAATACATTATTATCTACTATACTGTATCGTCAATGTATTATTAACTACTATACTGTATCGTCAATACACTATTATCTACTATACTGTATCGTCAATACATTATTATCTACTATACTGTATCGTCAATGTATTATTAACTACTATACTGTATCGTCAATACACTCATTATTATCTACTATATTGTATCGTCAATGTATTATTAACTACTATATTGTATCGTCAATGTATTATTATCTACTATATTGTATCGTCAATGTATTATTAACTACTATACTGTATCGTCAATACATTATTATCTACTATACTGTATCGTCAATGTATTATTATCTAATATACTGTATCGTCAATGTATTATTATCTACTATACTGTATCGTCAATGTATTATTATCTACTATACTGTATCGTCAATACATCATTAGCTACTATACTGTATCGGCAATACATTATTATCT
>NW_013673220.1:34848-35891 GCF_000517525.1 Limulus polyphemus
TTATTAACTACTATATTGTATCGTCAATGTATTATTATTTACTATACTGTATCGTCAATGTATTATTATCTACTATACTGTATCGTCAATGTATTATTAACTACTATATTGTATCTTCAATGTATTATTATCTACTATACTGTATCGTCAATGTATTATTATTTACTATACTGTATCGTCAATGTATTATTAACTACTATATTGTATCGTCAGTGTATTATTATCTACGATTGTGATGAAACAAAATGTCTGACATAAAAATCACCCGTTTAAAACTACCTTTAAAATATCTGAATATTAACAATGAGCTAAATTAAAGCTTATCGTACTTATAAATAGTTATATACATGTTTATGGAGTGAATCAAAATTTCACTATTTCTAAGTAAGTAAGTAAGTGACTTTTCCAAGGAAGCGTGCAGAAAAATGACGAACCTTATTGCTCTAAATCTTTCACAGAACTCATTCGTCTGGGGTCCCAAATATTCCTTTCTTGTACCGAAAATGGTACTATATATATATATAAAATAGACGATGCGCTACTTTGGCCATATAATTAACTTTGAGGGTAAATAGGTAGAGGTCATGATGAGTGATAAAATCGAATCGGGTATACGCGTGCCCCTCGCTTGGTATTGCTCGCGCACAATAATATAGCTAATAAAAAGGAAAGAAACAAGTATAATAACAACAATTGAATTTTAAAAGACACAAGTTTTTATACCTTTGACTTTCTAGTTCCAGTACTTTTTCTATCATTAAAACACTTTCTATACTGCTATAGCTAGCTAAGTTATGTTTATATATCGATCCCTACTTGTCTAACTTTTGTATCATACTTGTCATATTTATTATATAACAATGATATTATATTCATTGTTATGATGATCTCTGAACTTCTATGCCAGATTAAAATATATTTTAAAAATACTGTATAATACTTGGATATATAATAATACTTGGTTATATAATACTTGGATATATAATAATACTTGGTTATATAATACTTGGATATATAATAATACTTGGTTATATAATACTTGG